>NC_051233.1:34348971-34401471 GCF_015220715.1 Pygocentrus nattereri | reverse complement strand
ACCCTGAGGGATTTATGACCTCCACCCTGAGGGATTTAAGCCCTTAAAGAACAGTTTTTACTAATGTTATGGCCAAACTTATTCCGATATGTAGATGCTGTAAAAATGATTACGCGCTTATCTTAAAAACACTGTCCGGCTGTTGCTCATCCCTGGTTTCATAGATGGTAGCAGAGGCAGGCAGGTAGGGAGAAGCTCACAGTCAGGCAGGGAGAAGCTCACAGGCAGGCAGTCAGGCAGGTAGGGAGGGAGAAGCTCACAGGCAGGTAAGGAGAAGCTCGCAGGCAGGCAGGTAGGGAGAAGCTCACAGGCAGGCAGGCAGGTAGGGAGAAAGCTCACAGGTAGGCAGGTAGGGAGAAAGCTCACAGGTAGGCAGGTAGGGAGAAAGCTCACAGGTAGGCAGGTAGGGAGAAAGCTCACAGGTAGGTAGGGAGAAGCTCACAGGCAGGCAGGTAGGGAGAAAGCTCACAGGCAGGCAGGTAGGGAGAAAGCTCACAGGTAGGTAGGGAGAAGCTCACAGGCAGGCAGTCAGGCAGGTAGGGAGGGAGAAGCTCACAGGCAGGTAGGGAGAAGCTCGCAGGCAGGCAGGTAGGGAGAAGCTCACAGGCAGGCAGGCAGGTAGGGAGAAGCTCACAGGCAGGCAGGTAGGGAGAAAGCTCACAGGCAGGCAGGCAGGTAGGGAGAAGCTTGCAGGCAGGCAGGTAGGGAGAAAGCTCACAATCAGGCAGGCAGGTAGGGAGAAGCTCACAGGCAGGCAGGCAGGTAGGGAGAAGCTCACAGGCAGGCAGGCAGGTAGGGAGAAGCTCACAGTCAGGAAGGCAGTTAGGGAGAAGCTCACAGGCAGGCAGGCAGGTAGGGAGAAGCTCACGGACGGGCAGGCAGGCAGGCAGGTAGGGAGAAGCTCCCAGGCAGGCAGGCAGGTAGGGAGAAAGCTCACAGTCAGGCAGGCAGGAAGGAAGAAAGCTCACAGGCAGGTAGGGAGAAGCTCTCAGTCAGGGAGGCAGGTAGGTAGGGAGAAGCTCACAGGCAGGCAGGCAGGTAGGGAGAAGCTCACAGGCAGGCAGGCAGGTAGGGAGAAGCTCACAGGCAGGTAGGGAGAAGCTCACAGGCAGGCAGGTAGGGAGAAAGCTCACAGGCAGGCAGGTAGGGAGAAAGCTCACAGGTAGGTAAGGGAGAAGCTCACAGGCAGGCAGGTAGGGAGAAAGCTCACAGGTAGGCAGGTAGGGAGAAAGCTCACAGGCAGGTAGAGAGAAGCTCGCAGGCAGGCAGGTAGGGAGAAAGCTCACAGTCAGGCAGGCAGGTAGGGAGAAGCTCGCAGGCAGGCAGGTAGGGAGAAGCTCACAGGCAGGCAGGCAGGTAGGGAGAAAGCTCACAGGTAGGCAGGTAGGGAGAAAGCTCACAGGTAGGCAGGTAGGGAGAAAGCTCACAGGTAGGTAGGGAGAAGCTCACAGGCAGGCAGGTAGGGAGAAAGCTCACAGGCAGGCAGGTAGGGAGAAAGCTCACAGGTAGGTAGGGAGAAGCTCACAGGCAGGCAGTCAGGCAGGTAGGGAGGGAGAAGCTCACAGGCAGGTAGGGAGAAGCTCGCAGGCAGGCAGGTAGGGAGAAGCTCACAGGCAGGCAGGCAGGTAGGGAGAAGCTCACAGGCAGGCAGGTAGGGAGAAAGCTCACAGTCAGGCAGGCAGGTAGGGAGAAGCTTGCAGGCAGGCAGGTAGGGAGAAAGCTCACAATCAGGCAGGCAGGTAGGGAGAAGCTCACAGGCAGGCAGGCAGGTAGGGAGAAGCTCACAGTCAGGAAGGCAGTTAGGGAGAAGCTCACAGGCAGGCAGGCAGGTAGGGAGAAGCTCACGGACGGGCAGGCAGGCAGGCAGGTAGGGAGAAGCTCCCAGTAGGGTAGGGAGAAGCTCACAGGCAGGCAGGCAGGTAGGGAGAAGCTCACAGGCAGGTAGGGAGAAGCTCACAGGCAGGCAGGTAGGGAGAAAGCGCACAGTCAGGCAGGTAGGGAGAAAGCTCACAGGTAGGTAAGGGAGAAGCTCACAGGTAGGCAGGTAGGGAGAAAGCTCACAGGCAGGTAGAGAGAAGCTCGCAGGCAGGCAGGTAGGGAGAAAGCTCACAGTCAGGCAGGCAGGTAGGGAGAAGCTCGCAGGCAGGCAGGCAGGTAGGGACAGGCTCACAGTCAGGCAGGCACTTAGGGAGAAGCTCACAGGCAGGCAGGCAGGTAGGGAGAAGCTCACGGACGGGCAGGCAGGCAGGCAGGTAGGGAGAAGCTCCCAGGCAGGCAGGCAGGTAGGGAGAAAGCTCACAGTCAGGCAGGCAGGTAGGGAGAAAGCTCACAGTCAGGCAGGCAGGAAGGAAGAAAGCTCACAGGCAGGTAGGGAGAAGCTCTCAGGCAGGCAGGCAGGCAGGCAGGTAGGGAGAACCTCACAGTCAGGCAGGCAGGTAGGGAGAAGCTCACAGGCAGGCAGGCAGGTAGGGAGAAGCTCACAGGCAGGTAGGGAGAAGCTCACAGGCAGGCAGGTAGGGAGAAAGCTCACAGGCAGGCAGGTAGGGAGAAAGCTCACAGGTAGGTAAGGTAGAAGCTCACACGCAGGCAGGTAGGTAGAAAGCTCACAGGTAGGCAGGTAGGGAGAAAGCTCACAGGCAGGTAGAGAGAAGCTCGCAGGCAGGCAGTTAAGGAGAAAGCTCACAGTCAGGCAGGCAGGTAGGGAGAAGCTCGCAGGCAGGCAGGCAGGTAGGGAGAAGCTCACAGTCAGGCAGGCAGTTAGGGAGAAGCTCACAGGCAGGCAGGCAGGTAGGGAGAAGCTCACGGACGGGCAGGCAGGCAGGCAGGTAGGGAGAAGCTCCCAGGCAGGCAGGCAGGTAGGGAGAAAGCTCACAGTCAGGCAGGCAGGTAGGGAGAAAGCTCACAGTCAGGCAGGCAGGAAGGAAGAAAGCTCACAGGCAGGTAGGGAGAAGCTCACAGGCAGGCAGGCAGGTAGGGAGAAGCTCACAGGCAGGCAGGCAGGTAGGGAGAAGCTCACAGGCAGGTAGGGAGAAGCTCACAGGCAGGCAGGTAGGGAGAAAGCTCACAGGCAGGCAGGTAGGGAGAAAGCTCACAGGTAGGTAAGGGAGAAAGCTCACAGGCAGGCAGGTAGGGAGAAAGCTCACAGGCAGGCAGGTAGGGAGAAAGCTCACAGGCAGGCAGGTAGGGAGAAAGCTCACAGGTAGGCAGGTAGGGAGAAAGCTGACAGGCAGGTAGAGAGAAGCTCGCAGGCAGGCAGGTAAGGAGAAAGCTCACAGTCAGGCAGGCAGGTAGGGAGAAGCTCGCAGGCAGGCAGGCAGGTAGGGACAGGCTCACAGTCAGGCAGGCAGTTAGGGAGAAGCTCACAGGCAGGCAGGCAGGTAGGGAGAAGCTCACGGACGGGCAGGCAGGCAGGCAGGTAGGGAGAAGCTCCCAGGCAGGCAGGCAGGTAGGGAGAAAGCTCACAGTCAGGCAGGCAGGTAGGGAGAAAGCTCACAGGCAGGCAGGCAGGAAGGAAGAAAGCTCACAGGCAGGTAGGGAGAAGCTCTCAGGCAGGCAGGCAGGCAGGCAGGTAGGGAGAAGCTCACAGTCAGGCAGGCAGGTAGGGAGAAGCTCACAGGCAGGCAGGCAGGTAGGGAGAAAGCTCACAGTCAAGCAGGCAGGTAGGGAGAAAGCTCACAGGCAGGCAGGCAGGTAGGGAGAAGCTCACGGACGGGCAGGCAGGCAGGCAGGTAGGGAGAAGCTCACAGGCAGGTAGGGAGAAGCTCTCAGTCAGGCAGGCAGGCAGGTAGGGAGAAGCTCGCAGGCAGGCAGGCAGGTAGGGAGAAGCTCACAGTCAGGCAGGCAGTTAGGGAGAAGCTCACAGGCAGGCAGGCAGGTAGGGAGAAGCTCACGGACGGGCAGGCAGGCAGGCAGGTAGGGAGAAGCTCCCAGGCAGGCAGGCAGGTAGGGAGAAAGCTCACAGTCAGGCAGGCAGGTAGGGAGAAAGCTCACAGTCAGGCAGGCAGGAAGGAAGAAAGCTCACAGTCAGGCAGGCAGGAAGGAAGAAAGCTCACAGGCAGGTAGGGAGAAGCTCTCAGTCAGGCAGGCAGGCAGGTAGGGAGAAGCTCACAGGCAGGCAGGCAGGTAGGGAGAAGCTCACAGGCAGGCAGGCAGGTAGGGAGAAGCTCACAGGCAGGTAGGGAGAAGCTCACAGGCAGGCAGGTAGGGAGAAAGCGCACAGTCAGGCAGGTAGGGAGAAAGCTCACAGGTAGGTAAGGGAGAAGCTCACAGGTAGGCAGGTAGGGAGAAAGCTCACAGGCAGGTAGAGAGAAGCTCGCAGGCAGGCAGGTAGGGAGAAAGCTCACAGTCAGGCAGGCAGGTAGGGAGAAGCTCGCAGGCAGGCAGGCAGGTAGGGACAGGCTCACAGTCAGGCAGGCACTTAGGGAGAAGCTCACAGGCAGGCAGGCAGGTAGGGAGAAGCTCACGGACGGGCAGGCAGGCAGGCAGGTAGGGAGAAGCTCCCAGGCAGGCAGGCAGGTAGGGAGAAAGCTCACAGTCAGGCAGGCAGGTAGGGAGAAAGCTCACAGTCAGGCAGGCAGGAAGGAAGAAAGCTCACAGGCAGGTAGGGAGAAGCTCTCAGGCAGGCAGGCAGGCAGGCAGGTAGGGAGAACCTCACAGTCAGGCAGGCAGGTAGGGAGAAGCTCACAGGCAGGCAGGCAGGTAGGGAGAAGCTCACAGGCAGGTAGGGAGAAGCTCACAGGCAGGCAGGTAGGGAGAAAGCTCACAGGCAGGCAGGTAGGGAGAAAGCTCACAGGTAGGTAAGGTAGAAGCTCACACGCAGGCAGGTAGGTAGAAAGCTCACAGGTAGGCAGGTAGGGAGAAAGCTCACAGGCAGGTAGAGAGAAGCTCGCAGGCAGGCAGTTAAGGAGAAAGCTCACAGTCAGGCAGGCAGGTAGGGAGAAGCTCGCAGGCAGGCAGGCAGGTAGGGAGAAGCTCACAGTCAGGCAGGCAGTTAGGGAGAAGCTCACAGGCAGGCAGGCAGGTAGGGAGAAGCTCACGGACGGGCAGGCAGGCAGGCAGGTAGGGAGAAGCTCCCAGGCAGGCAGGCAGGTAGGGAGAAAGCTCACAGTCAGGCAGGCAGGTAGGGAGAAAGCTCACAGTCAGGCAGGCAGGAAGGAAGAAAGCTCACAGGCAGGTAGGGAGAAGCTCACAGGCAGGCAGGCAGGTAGGGAGAAGCTCACAGGCAGGCAGGCAGGTAGGGAGAAGCTCACAGGCAGGTAGGGAGAAGCTCACAGGCAGGCAGGTAGGGAGAAAGCTCACAGGCAGGCAGGTAGGGAGAAAGCTCACAGGTAGGTAAGGGAGAAAGCTCACAGGCAGGCAGGTAGGGAGAAAGCTCACAGGCAGGCAGGTAGGGAGAAAGCTCACAGGCAGGCAGGTAGGGAGAAAGCTCACAGGTAGGCAGGTAGGGAGAAAGCTGACAGGCAGGTAGAGAGAAGCTCGCAGGCAGGCAGGTAAGGAGAAAGCTCACAGTCAGGCAGGCAGGTAGGGAGAAGCTCGCAGGCAGGCAGGTAGGTAGGGAGAAAGCTCACAGTCAGGCAGGCAGGTAGGGAGAAGCTCACAGGCAGGCAGGCAGGTAGGGAGAAGCTCACGGACGGGCAGGCAGGCAGGCAGGCAGGTAGGGAGAAGCTCCCAGGCAGGCAGGCAGGTAGGGAGAAAGCTCACAGTCAGGCAGGCAGGTAGGGAGAAAGCTCACAGTCAGGCAGGCAGGAAGGAAGAAAGCTCACAGGCAGGTAGGGAGAAGCTCTCAGGCAGGCAGGCAGGTAGGGAGAAGCTCGCAGGCAGGCAGGTAGGGAGAAGCTCACAGTCAGGCAGGCAGGTAGGGAGAAAGCTCACAGGCAGGCAGGCAGGTAGGGAGAAGCTCACAGTCAGGCAGGCAGGTAGGTAGGGAGAAGCTCACAGTCAGGCAGGCAGGTAGGGAGAAAGCTCACAGGCAGGCAGGCAGGTAGGGAGAAGCTCACAGGCAGGCAGGTAGGTAGGGAGAAAGCTCACAGTCAGGCAAGCAGGTAGGGAGAAGCTCACAGGCAGGCAGGTAGGTAGGGAGAAAGCTCACAGTCAGGCATGCAGGTAGGGAGAAGCTCACAGTCAGGCAGGCAGGTAGGTAGGGAGAAGCTCACAGGCAGGCAGGTGGGCAGGTAGGGAGAAGCTCACAGGCAGGTAGGGAGAAAGCTCGCAGGCAGGCAGGCAGGTAGGGAGAAAGCTCGCAGGCAGGCAGACAGGTAGGGAGAAGCTCACAGTCAGGCAGGCAGGCAGGTAGGGAGAAGCTCACAGGCAGGCAGGCAGGTAGGGAGAAGCTCGCAGGTAGGGAGAAGCTCACAGGCAGGCAGGCAGGTAGGGAGAAAGCTCACAGGCAGGCAGGCAGGCAGGCAGGGAGATAGGCAGCAGGCAGACCAGCAAATAGCAGGCAGGCAGGAAGGGAGGGAGGAAGGAGGTAAGTGGCAGGCAGGCAAGCAGTTGGTGCACAGTGGAGTAAATCCAAATTGTTTGTAATCCACAAAAGACAGAGTTAATCCAAAGTATAAGTTCAAAGTTTAACACAAATTCCAATGGGTTTTCTAAATTCCAGTGGGTTCTCTAAATTCCACTGGGGTCTCTAAATTCCAGTGGGTTTTCTAAATTCCAGTGGGTTTTCTAAATTCCAGTGGGTTCTCTAAATTCCACTGGGGTCTCTAAATTCCAATGGGTTTTCTAAATTCCAGTGGGTTTCCTAAATTCATTTCAAGTTCAATTCAATTCAAGTTTATTTATATAGCGCTTTTTACAACAAGGTTGTCACAAAGCAGCTTTACAGAAAAAACAGGTCCACGCCTCTTATGAGCATCACCACAGTGAAGCCAATTTTGTGGTGACTACAGTGGTAAGGAAAAACTCCCTTTAAGAGGAAGAAACCTTAGAAGGGACCAAGGCTCAGTCCGAGGAACCCAACCCCCGTGGGTCGACCCGCATTTTCCAATGGCTAATAATAACTAATGATCTTCTTCTTGCCTCTGATCAAGGCTACATATCTCTCTTAGTGCTACTTGACCTTAGCGCAGCTTTCGATACAATAGACCACAATATTCTCCTAGAAAGGTTAGAAAACATGGTTGGAGTCACAGGGACGGCCCTATCATGGTTCAGATCTTACCTATCAGAACGTTATCAGTTCGTTAGGGTAAACAATTTATCTTCCAATTATTCAAAAGTGAGATGTGGAGTTCCGCAGGGCTCTATATTAGGACCATTACTATTTACACTATACATGTTACCGTTAGGCACAGTTATAAGTAACCATGGCATAAACTTTCATTGTTACGCAGACGATACTCAACTGTACAGATCAGCCAAGCCTGATGACCAACACAGGTTAAAGAAAATAGAGGACTGTGTAAAAGACGTGAAAGGCTGGATGTCACGCAACTTCCTCCTATTAAACAGTAACAAAACAGAGGTTCTCCTTCTGGGTCCAAAATTAGCAAGAAGTAAATGACCAGATTTAATCTTAAATCTCGCCGACTTTCCAGCCACACCTGGATCAGCAGCTAAAAATCTCGGCGTTATAATAGATTCAGATTTATCATTCGATCAACACACAGGCGGCATCACTAGGACAGCTTTTCTACATCTTCGCAACATCGCCAAGATCAGAAATGCCCTGTCCCTGCGTGATGCAGAAACACTAGTACACGCCTTTATTACTTCTAGGCTAGACTACTGTAATGCGCTACTGTCAGGATGCACGAGCAGGAATTTAAACAAACTCCAACTAGTCCAAAACGCCGCAGCCAGGGTCCTCACTAAAACTAGAACATCTGATCATATCAGTCCAGTGCTATCATCACTTCATTGGCTGCCTATTAAATTCCGTATTGATTATAAATTCCTTTTATTGACTTATAAAGCCCTACATGGTCTTGCTCCTGAGTACCTGCTAGACCTTATTTCTCATTATGAGCCATCATGACTACTCAGATCCCAGAGCGCTGGCTTATTAATAGTCCCCAGAATTCCTAAGGCTGCAGCTGGGGGAAGAGCTTTCTCTTATAAAGCCCCCAAACTCTGGAATGATCTTCCAGAAACTGTTCGGGACTCAGACACAGTCTCAATCTTTAAGACTAGGCTGAAAACTCACTTGTTCAGTTTAGCTTTTGGTAGCTAATGTTCCCCCTAGATAAAGGCAGCAGATCCAGGGGTCCATGGACACAGGGAATTATAGTAAACTGAGACGCTGGTGCTGTCGTCCCGCTGCTCGCACGCGGTCACTCAGGTTTGTGGGCGGTGGAGCGGAGGGATGCCAGACTGTCTCAGAGTGCTGCCGTGTCTGTGTGTCCTTCTGGTTCTCTCCTGTTAGTTAAGCTGTCATAGTCAGATCTGCCGGAGTCGTTAGCCACACTCTGGAAATTTTTAAATTCCCTGTTTATGTACAAATGGATAGAATAAAACTAATTCTCTCTCCCTGCTTTCTTTCCGAGTATACAAGCACCCACATGTCCGGCTGGACACTGAAGGACGACCGACTGCCAAGCCCTCCTGCTACCCACGCCCCAGCTACCACCACCTACCTTGGACTAGCTGCCCACCCTACACTGATGTTCTCATACAAAAAGCGCTACAAATAAATTTGATTTGATTTGATGGAAGGAGGATGAAAGTCGGCTGTAAGGAGGATGAAAGGAGGCTGTAAGGAGACTGTAAGGAGGATGTAAGGAGGCTTTAAGGAAGATGTAAGGAGGCTATAAGGAGGATGTAAGGAGGATGAAAGTCGGCTGTAAGGAGGATGAAAGGAGGCTGTAAGGAGACTGTATGGCGGCTGTAAGGTGGCTGTAAGGAGGATGTAAGGAGACTAAGGCGGCTGTAAGGAGACTGTAAGGCGGCTGTAAGGAGGCCTTAAGGAGGATGTAAGGAGACTTTAAGGAGACTGTAAGGCAGCTGTAAGGAGGCTGTAAGGAGGCTGTAAGGAGGATGTAAAGAGACCAAGGAGGCTGTAAGTAGGAAGTATGGAGGATGTATGGAGACTGTAAGGCGGCTGTAAAGTGGCTGTAAGGTGGCTGTAAGGCGGCTGTAAGGAGGATGTAAGGAGACTAAGGCGGCTGTAAGGAGGCTGTAAGAAGGCCTTAAGGAGGATGTAAGGAGACTTTAAGGAGACTGTAAGGCGGCTGTAAGGAGGCTGTAAAGAGTCTGTAAGAAGGCCTTAAGGAGGATGTAAGGAGACTTTAAGGAGACTGTAAGGCGGCTGTAAGGAGGCTGTAAAGAGACTAAGGAGGCTGTAAGGAGGATGTAAGAAGACTGTAAGGAGACTTTAAGGAGACTGTAAAGAGACTAAGGAGGCTGTAAGGAGGATGTAAGGAGGCTGTATGGCGGCTGTAAGGAGGATGTAAGGAGACTAAGGCTGCTGTAAGGAGGCTGTAAAGAGGATGTAAGGAGGCTGTAAGGTGGCTGTAAGGAGGCTGTAAGGAGACTGTAAGGCGGCTGTAAGGAGGATGTAAGGTGGCTGTAAGGAGGCTGTAAGGAGCTGTAAGGAGGCTTTAAGGAGGATGTAAGGCGGCTGTAAGGAGGCTGTAAAGAGACTAAGGAGGCTGTAAGGAGGCTTTAAGGAGGCTGCAAGGAGGCTGTAAGGAGGCTGTAAGGAGGATGAAAGTCGGCTGTAAGGAGGCTGTAAGGAGACTGTAAGGAGGCTGTATGGCGGCTGTAAGGCGGCTGTAAGGAGGATGTAAGGAGACTAAGGCTGCTGTAAGGAGGCTGTAAAGAGGATGTAAGGAGGCTGTAAGGAGACTGTAAGGAGGATGAAAGTCGGCTGTAAGGAGGCTGTAAGGAGGCTGTAAGGAGACTGTAAGGAGGATGAAAGTGTGCTGTAAGGAGGCTGTAAGGAGGCTGTAAGGAGACTGTAAGGAGGATGAAAGTCGGCTGTAAGGAGGCTGTAAGGAGGATGAAAGTCGGCTGTAAGGAGGATGTAAGGCGGCTGTAAGGAGGATGAAAGTCGGCTGTAAGGAGGCTGTAAGGAGACTGTAAGGAGGATGAAAGTCGGCTGTAAGGAGGATGTATGGAGGATGTAAGGAGACTGCAAAGCGGCTGTAAGGAGGATGTAAGGAGGCTGGAAGGAAGATGGAAGGAGGATGAAAGTCGGCTGTAAGGAGGATGTAAGGAGACTGTAAGGAGGCTGTACGGAGGCTGTAAGGAGGCTGTAAGGAGACTGTAAGGAGACTGTAAGGAGACTGTAAGGAGGCTGTAAGGAGGATGGAAGGAGGATGAAAGTCGGCTGTAAGGAGGATGTAAGGAGGCTGTAAGGAGGCTGTACGGAGGATGGAAGGAGGCTGGAAGGAGGCTGTAAGGAGGATGGAAGGAGGATGAAAGTCGGCTGTAAGGAGGATGTAAGGAGGCTGTAAGGAGGCTGTACGGAGGCTGTAAGGAGGCTGTAAGGAGGCTGTAAGGAGGATGGAAGGAGGCTGTAAGGAGGCTGTAAGGAGACTGTAAGGAGGATGAAAGTCGGCTGTAAGGAGGCTGTAAGGAGACTGTAAGGAGGCTGTAAGGAGGATGGAAGGAGGCTGTAAGGAGGCTGTAAGGAGACTGTAAGGAGGATGTAAGGAGGATGTAAGGAGGCTGTAAGGAGACTGTAAGGAGGATGAAAGTCGGCTGTAAGGAGGCTGTAAGGAGACTGTAAGGAGGATGAAAGTGTGCTGTAAGGAGGCTGTAAGGAGGCTGTAAGGAGACTGTAAGGAGGATGAAAGTGTGCTGTAAGGAGATTTTTAGAGATCTCCCATTATCTGCGGTCTGCACAGAAGGTGCAAAATAACACACAGGCGCCAGAACCATTCTAACCTAAGGCTACTACGGCAAACCGCGCCCACTGCTGCCTCATTCTCAGTTGGGCTGTGGAACTGCCAGTCAGCCGTTAACAAAGCTGACTTTATCGCCTCTTATGCCAATCATTTATTATTACAACTACTGGCTCTGACTGAAACCTGGATTAAACCAGAAAACACTGCTACTCTGGCGGCTCTATCAAACAATTACTCCTTCTCTCACACCTCTCCTCCCTCAGGAAGAGGAGGTGGGACTGGCCTATTGATTGCAAATGGCTTGAAACACACGCCACTGCTACCAACAAATACGTACACCTCTTTTGAGCATCATGCCACGCTGGTTAATACTCCAGCTAAACTTGGCATTATTGTCATCTATCGCCCTCCTGGGCAAATGGGCGAGTTTACTAATGAACTTGATATGCTGCTTTCTTCTATCCCAGATCAAGACTGTCCCATGCTTATTCTAGGTGATATGAACATCCACCTTGACAGTCCGTGCTCCACAGACTTCATATCCCTCATGCACTCTTTCGATCTGGAGCAGGTTCCAAGCCCTCCGACTCATAAAGCTGGAAAAAATCTAGATTTAATTTTTACTCGCAAATGTGACAATGACTCACCAACTGTCACTCCTCTGCACCTCTCGGATCACTATTTCATACAACTCAATGTGTGTATTGAGAAAAAAACAAAAGCTGCTCCAACTATGGTCTCGTTCCGCCGCAGTCTTAGAGACCTCTCGGCCGACCAGTACTCCTCACTGGTCACTGATAATTTGCCTCCACCAGGCTCTTTTTCATCACTCAATGTAAATGATGCCACTGATGCACTCTGCTCTACGCTAAGCTCATGTCTGGACGACCTCTGTCCCCTAACTACTGGAGTCATGCGCTCAAATAAACCACAGCCATGGCTTAAAAACGATACAGTCAGGGAACTGCGCTCCAGGCTCCTGAAAGAAAATGGGGGGAAAAACGTACATGCAGACCTACAGAACTA
Source organism: Pygocentrus nattereri (assembly GCF_015220715.1). Taxonomy (NCBI): domain Eukaryota; kingdom Metazoa; phylum Chordata; class Actinopteri; order Characiformes; family Serrasalmidae; genus Pygocentrus; species Pygocentrus nattereri. The sequence continues at coordinate 34,389,655 of NC_051233.1, read as the reverse complement.
CCAACTGCTCCTGGCTTCGTTCTCAACCTGCCTCACTACTGCAAAAGCTGAATTCTATCACAGCAAAATCAACTCTCTCACTGACTCCCGGAAACTATTTGCAACGTTTAATACGTTGCTCAATCCTCCACCTCCGGCTACCTGCCTTACAGCCGAAGCCCTTGCCTCTTTTTTCACTGGAAAAGTGGCGGCCATAAGCAGCCAGTTGACTGATGCAACGTGTAGCGGTCCTACCACATGCTCTGCTCCTCTGTATCCCTCGACCAAAAGTGCCATCTTCTCCTCGTTTACTCCTCTCACTGAGAGCGAGGCACTGACTCTTGTAACATGTAGCCGTCCTACTACATGTCCACTTGATCCGATTCCTACCAACCTACTACAAACCACTGCACCTGCTATCATCCCAGCTATCACACACACCATCAATGCCTCCATAACTACTGGTGTGTTTCCAACTATCTTTAAACAAGCCCAAGTCACACCATTGCTTAAAAAGCCTTCCTCCAACCCTGCCCAGGTTGATAACTACAGGCCAGTCTCACTACTACCCTTTCTTTCCAAAACTATAGAAAGAGCAGTTTACAGTCAGGTCTCTGGTTTCCTCTCCCAGAATGACCTCCTGGACCCAAATCAATCAGGTTTTAAAAAAGGGCACTCCACTGAAACGGCTCTTTTATCTGTGATTGAGGCACTAAAAACTGCCAGAGCTGCAGGACAGTCCTCAGTACTCATTCTGCTGGACCTCTCAGCCGCTTTTGACACAGTCAATCATGAATTTCTCCTATCTACTCTATCAAACATGGGTATCTCAGACAAATGCGCTACTGTGGTTCAGATCGTACCTCACTTGGCGCTCATTCAAGGTGTCGTGGCATGGAGAGCTCTCCTCAGCCCACTCGCTATCCACTGGGGTTCCCCAGGGATCGGTACTGGGACCCCTTCTCCCCGACAAAGGTTGCTAGGAACCTGGGGGTTATGGTAGATGACCAACTCTCCTTTACGCACCATGTTGCCTCGGTGGCTCGGTCCTGCCGCTTTGCGCTGTACAACATCAGACAGATACGGCCGTTTCTAACACAACAAGCCACCCAACTCTTGGTACAAGCAGTGGTCATCTCACGCCTCGACTACTGCAGTGCCATACTGACGGGCCTCCCGGCCTGTGCTGTAAAACCACTGAAGATGGTTCAGAACGCTGCAGCGCGTCTGGTCTTTAACCAACCAGAACGGGCGCATGTCACCCCACTGCTCATTGAGCTCCACTGGTTACCGGTTGCTGCTCGTATCAAGTTTAAAACTCTTACAATTGCCTACAAGGTGTTAACAGAGCAGGCTCCTTCCTACCTGCACTCGCTCCTAAAGGCTTACAGCACCGCCCGGCCGCTGCCATCCTCCAATGAACGTCGCTTAGCTTTGCCAAACAGTCACACAAAACAATCGAGACTGTTCTCATACTTGATTCCCCAATGGTGGAACAAGCTACCTTCCACTGTCAGAGCAGCGGCGTCCCTCGCTGTGTTTAAGAAACTCCTGAAGACTGTAAGGCGGCTGTATGGAGACTGTAAGGAGGCTGTAAGGAGGATGTATGGAGACTGTAAGGAGGCTGTATGGAGACTGTAAGGAGGCTGTAAGGAGGCTGTATGGAGACTGTAAGGAGGCTGTAAGGAGGATGTATGGAGACTGTAAGGAGGCTGTATGGAGACTGTAAGGAGGCTGTAAGGAGGCTGTATGGAGACTGTAAGGAGGCTGTAAGGAGGATGTATGGAGACTGTAAGGAGGCTGTAAGGAGGATGTATGGAGACTGTAAGGCAGCTGTAAAGAGGATGTATGGAGAATGTAAGGAGACTGTAAGGCAGCTGTAAGGAGGATGAAAGGCGGCTGTACAGAGGATGTAAGGAGACTGCAAGGTGGCTGTAAGGAGGATGAAAGGCAGCTGTAAGGAGGATTTTTGGAGACTGTAAGGAGGCTGTATGGAGACTGTAAGGCAGCTGTAAGGAGGGTGTATGGAGACTGTAAGGCAGCTGTAAGGAGGATGAATGGAGACTAAGACAGCTGTAAGGCGGCTGTAAGGAGGATGTATGGAGACTGTAAGGAGGCTGTATGGAGACTGTAAGGCAGCTGTAAGGAGGATGTATGGAGGCTGTAAGGAGGATGTATGGAGACTGTAAGGCAGCTGTAAGGAGGATGTATGGAGACTAAGGCAGCTGTAAGGAGGATGTATGGAGACTGTAAGGAGACTAAGGGCAGCTGTAAGGAGGATGTATGGGGACTGTATGGAGACTGTAAGGCAGCTGTAAGGAGGCTGTATGGAGACTGTAAGGAGACTAAGGCGGCTGTAAGGAGGATGTATGGAGACTGTAAGGAGACTGTAAGGCGGCTGTAAGGAGGATGTATGGAGACTAAGGAGGCTGTAAGGAGGCTGTATGGAGACTGTAAGGAGGCTGTAAGGAGGATGTATGGAGACTGTAAGGAGGCTGTAAGGAGGATGTATGGAGACTGTAAGGAGGCTGTATGGAGACTGTAAGGCAGCTGTAAGGAGGATGTATGGAGACTGTAAGGCAGCTGTAAGGAGGATGTATGGAGACTGTAAGGAGGCTGTAAGGAGGATGTATGGAGACTGTAAGGCAGCTGTAAGGAGGATGTATGGAGACTAAGGCAGCTGTAAGGAGGATGTATGGAGACTGTAAGGAGACTAAGGGCAGCTGTAAGGAGGATGTATGGGGACTGTATGGAGACTGTAAGGCAGCTGTAAGGAGGCTGTATGGAGACTGTAAGGAGACTAAGGCGGCTGTAAGGAGGATGTATGGAGACTGTATGGAGACTGTAAGGCGGCTGTAAGGAGGATGTATGGAGACTGTAAGGAGACTGTAAGGCGGCTGTAAGGAGGATATATGGAGACTGTAAGGCGGCTGTAAGGAGGATGTATGGAGACTGTAAGGAGACTGTAAGGCGGCTGTAAGGAGGATGTATGGAGACTGTATGGAGACTGTAAGGCGGCTGTAAGGAGGATGTATGGAGACTGTAAGGAGACTGTAAGGCGGCTGTAAGGAGGATGTATGGAGACTGTAAGGCGGCTGTAAGGAGGATGTATGGAGACTGTAAGGCGGCTGTAAGGAGGATGTATGGAGACTGTAAGGCAGCTGTAAGGAGGATGCATGGAGACTGTAAGGAGGCTAGAATTGGGACACAGCCCAGCCCACAGTGATGGGAGATTCAGCTACACTATCGGCCGCGTCTCCCTGACCCCCCGCCCCCCCTGCAGGACAAGCTGACAGGATCTGGAGGCGGTGCTGATGCAGAGCGACAGGCAATGACATCATCTCCTCCTCAAGGAACTCACTGGAGCCTGAGAACGTTCTACCCTCAGAACACACTAGATCAGTTTACATCAGCGCACACACACACACACACACACACACACACACACACGCCCCCCCCCCCCCCCAACCCCACACACACTCTCACTCACAATCCCCCACACACACACTCTCACTCACAATCCCCCACACACACACACTCTCACTCACAATCCCCCACACACACTCTCACTCACAATCCCCCACACACACACACTCTCACTCACAATCCCCCACACACACTCTCACTCACAATCCCCCACACACACACACTCTCACTCACAATCCCACATGGATATTCACATGGATATACCCACAAATCCAGTCACTTCAGAATTCATGAGGATGCTTAACTCTTTTGGTCTCACACAACATGTATCAGGTCCAACTCATAGGCACGGCCACACCTTAGATTTGATCATCTCTAAACGCATAGATGTTAATAATACTGAAATTACTGATGTTGCAATCTCTGATCATTTTGGTGTATTTTTCAATATGTCATTATCTATTAGAACACTCTGTGAAAAGCGTACAATAACCAAGCGTTATCTCAGTGCTGGCAGTGCCGTGGCCTTCACAGACATGATACAGTCCCTCCCTCCCCTCTCAGAAAATGCGAATGAGTTAGTTGAAACATTCATACACAGAGTTAGGAGCTGTATTGATGTTGTGGCACCAAAAGTAACTAAAACTATTTCTGGAAGAATTAAGATGCCCTGGAGAAACACTACATCTATTATAAAACTCAGGCAAGACTGCAGGCAGGCTGAGAGACGTTGGCGAAGGTCAAAATTGGTAGTACATTTTGATATCTATAAAACAACATTGCAGATTTACAACAGTGAAGTGAAATCAGCACGGAAAAACTATTACTCTACCTTAATCGACTCAACCAGTAATAACTCAGCTGCCCTGTTCAGAAGTATAGATCGGCTAGTAAACCCCACCTCCCATGTCTTCCCTGAATCCGTTTCAGTTGAAAAATGTGATGAGTTTGCAATATTTTTTAGGGACAAGATTACTAATTTAAGGCAGAATATAGCAACAAGCACTAATAGACTACCAGCCCTGATATCAGTTAGTCATCCTAACTGTAATATGTCTTACTTCAAGGAAGTTGACATGGTAACACTATTTGACGTGATTTCATCACTTAAATCCTCTACATGTGAACTGGACCCTCTACCAACATGCTTTTTCAAGCAGGTTCTGAGCTCATTATCTAATGAAGTTCTAATGATTGTTAATCAGTCTTTGCAACTGGGAGAATTCCCTAATATTCTTAAAACTGCAGTGGTTAAACCACTACTAAAGAACAGAAATCTTGATCCCACATTTCTCAATAATTATCGACCTATATCTAACCTTCCTTTTCTTAGCAAAATCATTGAAAAAGTTGTGTCAACCCAGTTGAATGATTATGTTAAAGTAAACCAAATAAATGACACTTTTCAGTCCGGTTTCAGAGCTCTCCATAGCACTGAAACAGCACTAGTTAGGGTAGTAAATGACCTGAGATTGAATAAAGATGCAGGCAAACTCTCAGTCCTTTTTCTCCTAGATTTAAGCGCTGCTTTTGACACTGTTGATCATGAAATACTTATTGATCGACTACAGAGCTGGGTAGGCCTTAGTGGCTTAGTCTTAGACTGGTTTAGATCGTATCTAACTGGGCGCGATTACTATGTTGCATTAGGTACCTCTTCCTCCACACGTCAAAAAATAACTTGTGGCGTCCCCCAAGGATCAATTCTTGGGCCTTTACTGTTCAACCTATATATGCTTCCATTACCACATATCATTAACAAACATGGTATTAGTTATCATCAATATGCAGATGACACTCAACTTTACATTTCTTTAGAACCTAAAGCCCTAAAATCAATTAGCACACTGTTTGAGTGCATAGGTGATATACAGACATGGATGTCAGACAATTTTCTGCAATTAAATAAAGAGAAGACAGAGGTTCTTGTTATTGGCAGTGATTCACAAAAGAATGATGTTCAGACTTATTTAAATCAAATGAATCTGAAGGCCAAACAATGTGTTAAGAACTTGGGCGTCACTTTTGATAATGAGCTCAGCTTTAAATCACACATCATGACTACATGCAAGACAGCTTATTTTCACCTTAGAAACATCGCTAAGGTCCGAGATATGCTCTCTCCTGCTGATAGTGAAAAACTTGTCCATGCATTTATCACATCAAGGTTAGATTATTGCAACGCTGTTTTATCTGCTCTCCCAAAGAGCTCTATCTCTCACCTACAGCGAGTTCAGAATGCTGCTGCAAGGGTCTTGACCCGCAGAAGAAAGAGAGATCATATTACACCTGCACTCCACTCACTGCACTGGTTACCTGTCAGTTTTAGAATAGATTTTAAGGTTCTGGTGATGGTTTTTAAATGTCTTCATGGTCTTGCTCCTCTTTACCTCAGTGAAATGATGGTGAGATATGTTCCTGTCAGGTCTCTCAGGTCTTCAAACAGTAATCTACTGGTGATTCCTAAAACCCGGTTAAAGATTGGCGAGGGTGCTTTTAGCCACTACGGCCCAAAGCTTTGGAACTCTCTTCCTGAGGAGCTAAGAGGCATTACATCCCTGTACAGCTTTAAAAGTAATCTTAAAACCTTTCTGTTTAGATCTGCTTTTAGTTAAGAAACTTTTGTCTGTTCTATCTCTTTCATTTTATCTTTTTCAGTTTATTTCATTATTTTATTTTGTTTCCTTCTATCTTTATTTCTTTTAATGTGTTTTGCTTATCTTTGTTTTCTTTTTATTTATTCTGTAAAGCACTTTGAGTTGCATGTATGTATGAAAGGTGCTATACAAATAAAGATTATTATTATTATTATTATTAATCCCCCACACACACACACACTCTCACTCACAATCCCCCACAATCCCCCACACACACACTCTCACTCACAATCCCCCACACACACACACACACTCTCACTCACAATCCCCCACACACACACTCTCACTCACAATCCCCCCACACACACACACACACACTCACTCACAATCCCCCACAATCCCCCACACACACACTCTCACTCACAATCCCCCACACACACACACACACTCTCACTCACAATCCCCCACACACACACTCTCACTCACAATCCCCCACACACACACACACACACACTCACTCACAATCCCCCACAATCCCCCACACACACACTCTCACTCACAATCCCCCACACACACACTCTCACTCACAATCCCCCACACACACTCTCACTCACACACACACACACACTCTCACTCACAATCCCCCACACACACACACTCTCACTCACAATCCCCCACACACACACTCTCACTCACAATCCCCCCCACACACACTCTCACTCACAATCCCCCACACACTCTCACTCACAATCCCCCCCCACACACTCTCACTCACAATCCCCCCCCCACACACTCTCACTCACAATCCCCCACACACACACTCTCACTCACAATCCCCACACACACACACTCTCACTCACAATCCCCCACACACTCTCACTCACAATCCCCCACACACACACTCTCACTCACAATCCCCCACACACACACTCTCACTCACAATCCCCCCCACACACACTCTCACTCACAATCCCCCACACACACTCTCACTCACAATCCCCCACACACACACTCTCACTCACAATCCCCCACACACACACACACTCTCACTCACAATCCCCCCCACACACTCACTCACAATCCCCCACACACACACTCACTCACAACCCCCCCCACACACTCTCACTCACAATCCCCCAACACACACTCTCACTCACAATCCCCCACACACACACTCTCACTCACAATCCCCCACACACACACACTCTCACTCACAATCCCCCACACACACACACTCTCACTCACAATCCCCCACACACACACTCTCACTCACAATCCCCCACACACACACTCTCACTCACAATCCCCCACACACACACACTCTCACTCACAATCCCCCACACACACACTCTCACTCACAATCCCCCACACACACACACTCTCACTCACAATCCCCCACACAAACACTCTCACTCACAATCCCCCACACACACACACTCTCACTCACAATCCCCCACACACACACTCTCACTCACAATCCCCCACACACACACTCTCACTCACAATCCCCCACACACACACTCACAATCCCCCACACACACACACTCTCACTCACAATCCCCCACACACACACTCTCACTCACAATCCCCCACACACACACTCTCACTCACAATCCCCCACACACACACTCTCACTCACAATCCCCCACACACACACTCTCACTCACAATCCCCCACACACACACACTCTCACTCACAATCCCCCACATACACACACTCTCACTCACAATCCCCCACACACACACTCTCACTCACAATCCCCCACACACACACACTCTCACTCACAATCCCCCACACACACTCTCACTCACAACCCCCCCCACACACTCTCACTCACAAGCCCCCACACACACTCTCACTCACAATCCCCCACACACACACACTCTCACTCACAATCCCCCACAATCCCCCTCACTCACAATCCCCCACACACACACACTCTCACTCACAATCCCCCACACACACACTCTCACTCACAATCCCCCACACACACACTCTCACTCACAATCCCCCACACACACACTCTCACTCACAATCCCCCACACACACTCACAATCCCCCACACACACACTCTCACTCACAATCCCCCACACACACACTCTCACTCACAATCCCCCACACACACACTCTCACTCACAATCCCCCCCACACACACTCTCACTCACAATCCCCCACACACACTCTCACTCACAATCCCCCACACACACACACACTCTCACTCACAATCCCCCACACACACACTCTCACTCACAATCCCCCACACACACACACACTCTCACTCACAATCCCCCCCACACTCACTCACAATCCCCCACACACACACTCACTCACAACCCCCCCCACACACTCTCACTCACAATCCCCCAACACACACTCTCACTCACAATCCCCCACACACACTCTCACTCACAACCCCCCCCACACACTCTCACTCACAATCCCCCACACACACTCTCACTCACAATCCCCCACACACACACACTCTCACTCACAATCCCCCACAATCCCCCTCACTCACAATCCCCCACACACACTCTCACTCACAACCCCCCCACACACTCTCACTCACAATCCCCCACACACACTCTCACTCACAATCCCCCACACACACACACTCTCACTCACAATCCCCCACATACACACACTCTCACTCACAATCCCCCACACACACACACTCTCACTCACAATCCCCCACACACACACACTCTCACTCACAATCCCCCACACACACACACACTCTCACTCACAATCCCCCACACACACACACTCTCACTCACAATCCCCCACACAAACACTCTCACTCACAATCCCCCACACACACACACTCTCACTCACAATCCCCCACACACACACTCTCACTCACAATCCCCCACACACACACTCTCACTCACAATCCCCCACACACACACTCTCACTCACAATCCCCCCCCACACACACTCTCACTCACAATCCCCCACACACACACACTCTCACTCACAATCCCTCCCCCACACACACTCTCACTCACAACACCCCCCACACACTCTCACTCACAATCCCCCACACACACACACTCTCACTCACAATCCCCCACACACACACTCTCACTCACAATCCCCCACACACACACTCTCCCCACACACACACTCTCACTCACAATCCCCCCACACACACACTCTCACTCACAATCCCCCCCACACACACTCTCACTCACAATCCCCCACACACACTCTCACTCACAATCCCCCACACACACACTCTCACTCACAATCCCCCACACACACACTCTCACTCACAATCCCCACACACACACACACTCTCACTCACAATCCCCCACACACACACTCACTCACAATCCCCCACACACACACTCACTCACAACCCCCCCCACACACTCTCACTCACAATCCCCCAACACACACTCTCACTCACAATCCCCCACACACACACTCTCACTCACAATCCCCACACACACACACTCTCACTCACAATCCCCCACACACACACACTCTCACTCACAATCCCCCACACACACACTCTCACTCACAATCCCCCACACACACACTCTCACTCACAATCCCCCACACACACGCTCACTCACAATCACCCACACACACACTCTCACTCACAATCCCCCACACACACACACTCTCACTCACAATCCCCACACACACACTCTCACTCACAATCCCCCACACACACACACTCTCACTCACAATCCCCCACACAAACACTCTCACTCACAATCCCCCACACACTCTCACTCACAATCCCCCACACACACACCATCCCCCACACACACACTCTCACTCACAATCCCCCACACACATCTCACTCACAATCCCCCACACACACACACTCTCACTCACAATCCCCCACACACACACTCTCACTCACAATCCCCCACACACACACTCTCACTCACAATCCCCCACACACACACTCTCACTCACAATCCCCCACACACACACTCTCACTCACAATCCCCCACATACACACACTCTCACTCACAATCCCCCACACACACACTCTCACTCACAATCCCCCCACACACACACTCTCACTCACAATCCCCCACACACACTCTCACTCACAACCCCCCCACACACACTCTCACTCACAATCCCCCACACACACTCTCACTCACAATCCCCCACACACACACACTCTCACTCACAATCCCCCACAATCCCCCTCACTCACAATCCCCCACACACACACACTCTCACTCACAATCCCCCACACACACTCTCACTCACAATCCCCCACACACACACACTCTCACTCACAATCCCCCACACACACACACTCTCACTCACAATCCCCCACACACACACACTCTCACTCACAATCCCCCACACACACACTCTCACTCACAATCCCCCACACACACACTCTCACTCACAATCCCCCACACACACTCTCACTCACAATCCCCCACACACACACACTCTCACTCAAATCCCCCACACACACACACTCTCACTCACAATCCCCCCACACAACTCTCACTCACAATCCCCCACACACCACTCTCACACACATCCCCCACACACACACACTCTCACTCACAATCCCCCACACACACACTCTCACTCACATCCCCCACAAACACACACTCTCACTCACATCCCCCCCACACACTCTCACTCACAATCCCCCACACACACACTGCTCACTCACAATCCCCACACACACACTCTCACTCACAATCCCCCACACACACACACTCTCACTCACAATCCCCCACACACACACACACTCTCACTCACAATCCCCCAACACACACTCTCACTCACAATCCCCCACACACACACTCTCACTCACAATCCCCCACACACACACTCTCACTCACAATCCCCCACACACACACACTCTCACTCACAATCCCCACACACACACACTCTCACTCACAATCCCCCACACACACACTCTCACTCACAATCCCCCCCACAAACACTCTCACTCACAATCCCCCACACAACACACTCTCACTCACAATCCCCCACACACACACGCTCACTCACAATCCCCCACACACACACTCTCACTCACAATCCCCCACACACACACTCTCACTCACAATCCCCACACACACACTCTCACTCACAATCCCCCACACACACTCACAATCCCCCACACACACTCTCACTCACAATCCCCCACATACACACACTCTCACTCACAATCCCCCACACACACACTCACTCACTCACAATCCCCCCACACACACTCTCACTCACAATCCCCCACACACACACACTCTCACTCACAATCCCCCACAATCCCCCTCACTCACAATCCCCCACACACACACACTCTCACTCACAATCCCCCACACACACACTCTCACTCACAATCCCCCACACACACTCTCACTCACAATCCCCCACACACACACTCTCACTCACAATCCCCCACACACACTCACAATCCCCCACACACTCTCACTCACAATCCCCCACACACACACTCTCACTCACAATCCCCCACACACACACTCTCACTCACAATCCCCCACACACACACTCTCACTCACACACACACACACACTCTCACTCACAATCCCCCACACACACACACACTCTCACTCACAATCCCCCACACACACACTCTCACTCACAATCCCCCACACAAACACTCTCACTCACAATCCCCCACACACACACTCTCACTCACAATCCCCCACACACACACTCTCACTCACAATCCCCCACACACACACTCTCACTCACAATCCCCCACACACACTCTCACTCACAATCCCCCACACACACTCACAATCCCCCACACACACTCTCACTCACAATCCCCACACACACACTCTCACTCACAATCCCTCCCCCACACACTCTCACTCACAACACCCCCCACACACTCTCACTCACAATCCCCCACACACACACACTCTCACTCACAATCCCCCACACACACACTCTCACTCACAATCCCCCACACACACACTCTCACTCACAATCCCCACACACACACTCTCACTCACAATCCCCACCACACACACTCTCACTCACAATCCCCCACACACACACTCTCACTCACAATCCCCCACACACACACACTCTCACTCACAATCCCCCACACAAACACTCTCACTCACAATCCCCACACAAACACTCTCACTCACAATCCCCACACACACTCTCACTCACAATCCCCCACACACACACTCTCACTCACAATCCCCCACACACACACTCTCACTCACAATCCCCCACACACACTCTCACTCACAATCCCCCACACACACTCTCACTCACAATCCCCCACATACACACACTCTCACTCACAATCCCCCACACACACACTCTCACTCACAATCCCCCACACACACACACACTCTCACTCACAATCCCCCACACACACACTCTCACTCACACACCCCCACACACACTCTCACTCACAATCCCCCACACACACTCTCACTCACAACCCCCCCCACACACTCTCACTCACAATCCCCCACACACACACACTCTCACTCACAATCCCCCACACACACACTCTCACTCACAATCCCCCACACACACACTCTCACTCACAATCCCCCACACACACACTCTCACTCACAATCCCCCACACACACACACTCTCACTCACAATCCCCCACACACACACTCTCACTCACAATCCCCCACACACACACTCTCACTCACAATCCCCCACACACACACACTCTCACTCACAATCCCCCACACACACACTCTCACTCACAATCCCCCACACACACTCTCACTCACAACCCCCACACACACACTCTCACTCACAATCCCCACACACACACTCTCACTCACAATCCCCCACACACACACACTCTCACTCACAATCCCCCACACACACTCTCACTCCCACCCCCCACATACACACACTCTCACTCCACAATCCCCCACACACACACTCTCACTCACAATCCCCACACACACTCTCACTCACAATCCCCCACCCACACACACTCACACTCACAATCCCCCACACACACTCTCACTCACAATCCCCCCACACACACTCTCACTCACAACCCCCCCACACACTCTCACTCACAATCCCCCACACACACTCTCACTCACAATCCCCCACACACACTCTCACTCACAATCCCCCACACACACACACTCTCACTCACAATCCCCCACACACACACACTCTCACTCACAATCCCCCACAATCCCCCTCACTCACAATCCCCCCCCACACACACTCTCACTCACAATCCCCCCACACACACTCTCACTCACAATCCCCCACACACACACTCTCACTCACAATCCCCCACACACTCTCACTCACAATCCCCCACACACACACTCTCACTCACAATCCCCCACACACACACACTCTCACTCACAATCCCCCACATACACACTCTCACTCACAATCCCCCACACACACACACTCTCACTCACAATCCCCCACACACACACACTCTCACTCACAATCCCCCACCAAACACTCTCACTCACAATCCCCCACACAAACACTCTCACTCACAATCCCCCACACACACACTCTCACTCACAATCCCCCCCACACACTCTCACTCACAATCCCCCACACACACACTCTCACTCACAATCCCCCACACACACACACTCTCACTCACAATCCCCACACACACACACTCTCACTCACAATCCCCCACACAAACACTCTCACTCACAATCCCCCACACACACACTCTCACTCACAATCCCCCACACACACACACTCTCACTCACAATCCCCCACACACACACTCTCACTCACAATCCCCCACACACACACTCTCACTCACAATCCCCCACACACACACTCTCACTCACAATCCCCCACACACACACTCTCACTCACAATCCCCCACACACACACTCTCACTCACAATCCCCCACACACACACTCTCACTCACAATCCCCCCACACACACTCACAATCCCCCACACACACTCTCACTCACAATCCCCCCACACACACTCTCACTCACAATCCCCCACACACACACTCTCACTCACAATCCCTCCCCCACACACACTCTCACTCACAACACCCCCCACACACTCTCACTCACAATCCCCCACACACACACACTCTCACTCACAATCCCCCACACACACACTCTCACTCACAATCCCACACACACACACTCTCACTCACAATCCCCCACACACACACACTCTCACTCACAATCCCCCACACACACACTCTCACTCACAATCCCCCACACACACACTCTCACTCACAATCCCCCACACACACACACTCTCACTCACAATCCCCCACATACACACACTCTCACTCACAATCCCCCACACACACACTCTCACTCACAATCCCCCACACACACACACTCTCACTCACAATCCCCCACACACACACACTCTCACTCACAATCCCCCACACACACACACTCTCACTCACAATCCCCCACACACACACACTCTCACTCACAATCCCCCACACAAACACTCTCACTCACAATCCCCCACACAAACACTCTCACTCACAATCCCCCACACACACACTCTCACTCACAATCCCCCACACACACACTCTCACTCACAATCCCCCACACACACACTCTCACTCACAATCCCCCACACACACACTCTCACTCACAATCCCCCACACACACACTCTCACTCACAATCCCCCACACACACTCACAATCCCCCACACACACTCTCACTCACAATCCCCCACACACACACACTCGCACTCACAATCCCCCACACACACACTCTCACTCACAACACCCCCCACACACTCTCACTCACAATCCCCCACACACACACACTCTCACTCACAATCCCCCCCACACACTCTCACTCACAATCCCCCACACACACACACTCTCACTCACAATCCCCCACACACACACTCTCACTCACAATCCCCCACACACACACACACTCTCACTCACAATCCCCCCCACACACTCTCACTCACAATCCCTCCCACACACACACACTCTCACTCACAATCCCCCACACACACACACACACTCTCACTCACAATCCCCCACACACACACTCTCACTCACAATCCCCCACACACACACTCTCACTCACAATCCCTCCCACACACTCTCACTCACAATCCCCCACACACACACTCTCACTCACAATCCCCCCCACACACACTCTCACTCACAATCCCCCCCACAAACACTCTCACTCACAATCCCCCACACACACACACTCTCACTCACAATCCCCCACACACTCTCACTCACAATCCCCCACACACACACACTCTCACTCACAATCCCCCCCACACACACTCTCACTCACAATCCCCCCCACACACACTCTCACTCACAATCCCCCCCACACACACTCTCACTCACAATCCCCCACACACACACACACACACACTCACAATCCCCCACACACACACACTCTCACTCACAATCCCCCCCACACTCACTCACAATCCCCCACACACACTCTCACTCACAATCCCCCACACACACTCTCACTCACAATCCCCCACACACACTCTCACTCACAATCCCCCCACACACACTCACTCACAATCCCCCACACACTCTCACTCACAATCCCCCCCACACACACACTCTCCCCCACACACACTCTCACTCACAATCCCCCCCACACACACTCTCACTCACAATCCCCCACACACTCTCACTCACAATCCCCCCCACACACACTCTCACTCACAATCCCCCCCACACACACTCTCACTCACAATCCCCCACACACACACACTCTCACTCACAATCCCCCACACACACACTCTCTCACAATCCCCCACACACACTCTCACTCACAATCCCCCACACACACTCTCACTCACAATCCCCCACACACACTCTCACTCACAATCCCCCACACACACTCTCACTCACAATCCCCCACACACACTCTCACTCACAACCCCCCCCACACACTCTCACTCACAATCCCCCACACACACTCTCACTCACAATCCCCCACATACACACACTCTCACTCACAATCCCCCACACACACACTCTCACTCACAATCCCCCACACACACACACTCTCACTCACAATCCCCCACACACACACACACACACACTCACAATCCCCCACACACACACACTCTCACTCACAATCCCCCCCACACTCACTCACAATCCCCCACACACACTCTCACTCACAATCCCCCACACACACTCTCACTCACAATCCCCCACACACTCTCACTCACAATCCCCCACACACACTCACTCACAATCCCCCACACACTCTCACTCACAATCCCCCCCACACACACTCTCCCCCACACACACTCTCACTCACAATCCCCCCACACACACTCTCACTCACAATCCCCCACACACTCTCACTCACAATCCCCCCACACACACTCTCACTCACAATCCCCCCCACACACACTCTCACTCACAATCCCCCACACACACACACTCTCACTCACAATCCCCCACACACACACTCTCTCACAATCCCCCACACACACTCTCACTCACAATCCCCCACACACACTCTCACTCACAATCCCCCACACACACTCTCACTCACAATCCCCCACACACACTCTCACTCACAACCCCCCCCACACACTCTCACTCACAATCCCCCACACACACTCTCACTCACAATCCCCCACACACACTCTCACTCACAATCCCCCACACACACTCTCACTCACAATCCCCCACACACACTCACAATCCCCCACACACACTCTCACTCACAATCCCCCCACACACACACTCTCACTCACAATCCCTCCCCCACACACACTCTCACTCACAACCCCCCCCACACACTCTCACTCACAATCCCCACACACACACACTCTCACTCACAATCCCCCACACACACACTCTCACTCACAATCCCCCACACACACACACTCTCACTCACAATCCCCCCCACACACTCTCACTCACAATCCCCCACACACACTCTCACTCACAATCCCCCACACACACACTCTCACTCACAATCCCCACACACACACACTCTCACTCACAATCCCCCACACACACACTCTCACTCACAATCCCCACACACACACACACACTCTCACTCACAATCCCCCCCCACACACACTCTCACTCACAATCCCCCACACACACACTCTCACTCACAATCCCTCCCACACTCACTCACAATCCCCCACACACACACTCACTCACAATCCCCCCCACACACACTCTCACTCACAATCCCCCACACAAACACTCTCACTCACAATCCCCCACACACACACACTCTCACTCACAATCCCCCCCACACACTCTCACTCACAATCCCCCCCACACACACTCTCACTCACAATCCCCCACACACACACTCTCACTCACAATCCCCCCCACACACACTCTCACTCACAATCCCCCCCACACACACTCTCACTCACAATCCCCCACACACACTCTCACTCACAATCCCCCACACACACACACACACTCACAATCCCCCACACACACACACTCTCACTCACAATCCCCCCCACACTCACTCACAATCCCCCACACACACTCTCACTCACAATCCCCCACACACACTCTCACTCACAATCCCCCACACACACTCTCACTCACAATCCCCCACACACTCTCACTCACAATCCCCCCCCACACACACTCTCCCCCACACACACTCTCACTCACAATCCCCCCCACACACACTCTCACTCACAATCCCCCACACACACACTCTCACTCACAATCCCCCACACACTCTCACTCACAATCCCCCCCACACACACTCTCACTCACAATCCCCCCACACACACTCTCACTCACAATCCCCCACACACTCTCACTCACAATCCCCCACACACACACTCTCACTCACAATCCCCCCCACACACACTCTCACTCACAATCCCCCCCACAAACACTCTCACTCACAATCCCCCACACACACACACTCTCACTCACAATCCCCCACACACACTCTCACTCACAATCCCCCCACACACACACTCTCACTCACAATCCTCCCCACACACACTCTCACTCACAATCCCCCCCACACACACTCTCACTCACAATCCCCCCACACACACTCTCACTCACAATCCCCCACACACACTCTCACTCACAATCCCCCACACACTCTCACTCACAATCCCCCCCCACACACACTCTCCCACACACACACTCTCACTCACAATCCCCCCCACACACACTCTCACTCACAATCCCCCACACACACACTCTCACTCACAATCCCCCACACACACACACTCTCACTCACAATCCCCCCCACACACTCTCACTCACAATCCCCCCCACACACACTCTCACTCACAATCCCCCCCACACACACTCTCACTCACAATCCCCCACACACACTCTCACTCACAATCCCCCACACACACTCACAATCCCCCACACACACTCTCACTCACAATCCCCCACACACTCTCACTCACAATCCCCCCCACACACACTCTCCCCCACACACACTCTCACTCACAATCCCCCCACACACACTCTCACTCACAATCCCCCACACACACACTCTCACTCACAATCCCCCACACACTCTCACTCACAATCCCCCCCACACACACTCTCACTCACAATCCCCCCCACACACACTCTCACTCACAATCCCCCCACACACTCTCACTCACAATCCCCCACACACACACTCTCACTCACAATCCCCCCCACACACACTCTCACTCACAATCCCCCCCCACACACTCTCACTCACAATCCCCCACACACACACACTCTCACTCACAATCCCCCACACACTCTCACTCACAATCCCCCCACACACACACTCTCACTCACAATCCCCCCCACACACACTCTCACTCACAATCCCCCCCACACACACTCTCACTCACAATCCCCCCCACACACACTCTCACTCACAATCCCCCACACACACTCTCACTCACAATCCCCCACACACACACACACACTCACAATCCCCCACACACACACACTCTCACTCACAATCCCCCCCACACTCACTCACAATCCCCCACACACACTCTCACTCACAATCCCCCACACACACTCTCACTCACAATCCCCCACACACACTCTCACTCACAATCCCCCCACACACTCTCACTCACAATCCCCCCCACACACACTCTCCCCCACACACACTCTCACTCACAATCCCCCCCACACACACTCTCACTCACAATCCCCCACACACTCTCACTCACAATCCCCCCCACACACACTCTCACTCACAATCCCCCCCACACACACTCTCACTCACAATCCCCCACACACTCTCACTCACAATCCCCCACACACACACACACTCTCACTCACAATCCCCCACACACACTCTCACTCACAATCCCCCACACACACTCTCACTCACAATCCCCCACACACACTCTCACTCACAATCCCCACACACACTCTCACTCACAACCCCCCCCACACACTCTCACTCACAATCCCCCACACACACTCTCACTCACAATCCCCCACACACACTCTCACTCACAATCCCCCACACACACACACTCTCACCCACAATCCCCCACAATCCCCCACACACACTCTCACTCACAATCCCCCACACACACTCACAATCCCCCACACACACTCTCACTCACAATCCCCCACACACACACACTCTCACTCACAATCCCTCCCCCACACACACTCTCACTCACAACCCCCCCCACACACTCTCACTCACAATCCCCCACACACACACACTCTCACTCACAATCCCCCACACACACACACACTCTCACTCACAATCCCCCACACACACACACTCTCACTCACAATCCCCCACACACACACACTCTCACTCACAATCCCCCCCACACACTCTCACTCACAATCCCTCCCACACACTCTCACTCACAATCCCCCACACACACACACTCTCACTCACAATCCCCCACACACACACACTCTCACTCACAATCCCCCACACACACACACACACTCTCACTCACAATCCCCCACACACACACTCTCACTCACAATCCCTCCCACACACTCTCACTCACAATCCCCCACACACACACTCTCACTCACAATCCCCCCCACACACACTCTCACTCACAATCCCCCCCACAAACA
The DNA here is from genome assembly GCF_015220715.1 of Pygocentrus nattereri. Lineage (NCBI taxonomy): Eukaryota > Metazoa > Chordata > Actinopteri > Characiformes > Serrasalmidae > Pygocentrus > Pygocentrus nattereri. Next base: position 34,369,641 of record NC_051233.1, on the reverse strand, counting down.
CTCTCACTCACAATCCCCCACACACACACACTCTCACTCACAATCCCCCACACACTCTCACTCACAATCCCCCACACACACACTCTCACTCACAATCCCCCCCACACACACTCTCACTCACAATCCCCCCCACACACACTCTCACTCACAATCCCCCCCACACACACTCTCACTCACAATCCCCACACACACTCTCACTCACAATCCCCCACACACACTCTCACTCACAATCCCCCACACACACACACACACTCACAATCCCCCACACACACACACTCTCACTCACAATCCCCCCCACACTCACTCACAATCCCCCACACACACTCTCACTCACAATCCCCCACACACACTCTCACTCACAATCCCCCACACACACTCTCACTCACAATCCCCCACACACACTCTCACTCACAATCCCCCACACACTCTCACTCACAATCCCCCCCACACACACTCTCCCCCACACACACTCTCACTCACAATCCCCCCCACACACACTCTCACTCACAATCCCCCACACACACTCTCACTCACAATCCCCCACACACACTCACAATCCCCCACACACACTCACAATCCCCCACACACACTCTCACTCACAATCCCCCACACACACACACTCTCACAATCCCCCACACACACACACTCTCACTCACAATCCCTCCCCCACACACACTCTCACTCACAACCCCCCACACACACTCTCACTCACAATCCCCCACACACACACACACACTCTCACTCACAATCCCCCACACACACACTCTCACTCACAATCCCCCACACACACACACTCTCACTCACAATCCCCCACACACACACACTCTCACTCACAATCCCCCCCACACACTCTCACTCACAATCCCTCCCACACACTCTCACTCACAATCCCCCCCACACACACTCTCACTCACAATCCCCCACACACACACTCTCACTCACAATCCCCCCCACACTCTCACTCACAATCCCCCCCACACACACTCTCACTCACAATCCCCCCACACACACTCTCACTCACAATCCCCCACACACTCTCACTCACAATCCCCCACACACACACACTCTCACTCACAATCCCCCACACACACACTCTCACTCACAATCCCCCCCACACACACTCTCACTCACAATCCCCCCCACACACTCTCACTCACAATCCCCCCCACACACACTCTCACTCACAATCCCCCACACACACACTCTCACTCACAATCCCCCACACACACACTCTCACTCACAATCCCCCCCACACACACTCTCACTCACAATCCCCCCCACACACTCTCACTCACAATCCCCCCCACACACACTCTCACTCACAATCCCCCACACACACACTCTCACTCACAATCCCCCACACACACACTCTCACTCACAATCCCCCCCACACACACTCTCACTCACAATCCCCCCCACACACACTCTCACTCACAATCCCCCCCACACACACTCTCACTCACAATCCCCCACACACACACTCTCACTCACAATCCCCCACACACACACTCTCACTCACAATCCCCCCCACACACACTCTCACTCACAATCCCCCCCACACACTCTCACTCACAATCCCCCACACACTCTCACTCACAATCCCCCACACACACACACTCTCACTCACAATCCCCCCCACACTCACTCACAATCCCCCACACACACTCTCACTCACAATCCCCCACACACACTCTCACTCACAATCCCCCACACACACACACTCTCACTCACAATCCCCCACACACTCTCACTCACAATCCCCCCCACACACACTCTCACTCACAATCCCCCACACACTCTCACTCACAATCCCCCCCACACACACTCTCACTCACAATCCCCCCCACACACTCTCACTCACAATCCCCCACACACACTCTCACTCACAATCCCCCACACACACACTCACTCACAATCCCCCACACACACTCACTCACAATCTCCCACACACACTCTCACTCACAATCCCCCACACACACTCTCACTCACAATCCCCCACACACTCTCACTCACAATCCCCCCCACACACACTCTCCCCCACACACACTCTCACTCACAATCCCCCCCACACACACTCTCACTCACAATCCCCCACACACACACTCTCACTCACAATCCCCCACACACTCTCACTCACAATCCCCCCCACACACACTCTCACTCACAATCCCCCCCACACACTCTCACTCACAATCCCCCACACACTCTCACTCACAATCCCCCACACACACACACTCTCACTCACAATCCCCCACACACACACACTCTCACTCACAATCCCCCACACACACACTCTCACTCACAATCCCCCCCACACACTCTCACTCACAATCCCCCCCACACACACTCTCACTCACAATCCCCCACACACACACTCTCACTCACAATCCCCCACACACACACTCTCACTCACAATCCCCCCCACACACACTCTCACTCACAATCCCCCCCACACACACTCTCACTCACAATCCCCCCCACACACACTCTCACTCACAATCCCCCCCACACACACTCTCACTCACAATCCCCCACACACACTCTCACTCACAATCCCCCACACACTCTCACTCACAATCCCCCACACACACACACTCTCACTCACAATCCCCCCCACACTCACTCACAATCCCCCACACACACTCTCACTCACAATCCCCCACACACACTCTCACTCACAATCCCCCACACACACACACTCTCACTCACAATCCCCCACACACTCTCACTCACAATCCCCCCCACACACACTCTCACTCACAATCCCCCACACACTCTCACTCACAATCCCCCCCACACACTCTCACTCACAATCCCCCCCACACACACTCTCACTCACAATCCCCCCCACACACTCTCACTCACAATCCCCCACACACACTCTCACTCACAATCCCCCACACACACTCTCACTCACAACCCCCCCCCACACACTCTCACTCACAATCCCCCACACACACTCTCACTCACAATCCCCCACACACACACTCTCACTCACAATCCCCCACACAAACACTCTCACTCACAATCCCCCACACAAACACTCTCACTCACAATCCCCCACACACACACACTCTCACTCACAATCCCCCACACACACACTCTCACTCACAATCCCCCACACAAACACTCTCACTCACAATCCCCCACACACACACACTCTCACTCACAATCCCCCACACACACACACTCTCACTCACAATCCCCCACACACACACACTCTCACTCACAATCCCCCACACACACACTCTCACTCACAATCCCCCACACACACTCTCACACACAATCCCCCACACAAACACTCTCACTCACAATCCCCCACACACACACACTCACTCACAATCCCCCACACACACACTCTCACTCACAATCCCCCACACACACACACTCTCACTCACAATCCCCCACACACACACACTCTCACTCACAATCCCCCACACACACACTCTCACTCACAATCCCCCACACACACACTCACTCACAATCCCCCACACACACTCACTCACAATCTCCCACACACACTCTCACTCACAATCCCCCCCACACACACTCTCACTCACAATCCCCCCCCCCCACACTCTCACTCACAATCCCCCCCACACACTCTCACTCACAATCCCCCCCACACACTCTCACTCACAATCCCCCACACACTCACTCACAATCCCCCACACACACTCTCTCACTCACAAGAAGAGATAATAATAATAATAATAATAACAATAATAATATTCACAATAATAATCATAATAATAATAATAATAACAGAAGTTCTGTGATGACACAGCTAAATGTTCTTCTCCTTTAGGTTTCAGCCTTGGAGTGAAACCCCACCGGTTTTTCACATTTCAGCGATGATGTAAACTCTCATGAACTGCTGGAAGATCCAGATCAGACGACATTAGACGCCTCGACTGTATTTAAGATCTTTCCACTTACGCAGATTTTTCTCCACCCATTTTTCAAAATTCCGCTTAATTCAGTGAGTGAGATGTAAACAGAGCCTTTTACAGTGGTGGTGATGGGAACCAGGCGTCGCCATGACTACAACACAGATATAGACACTTTATTTACCATCCAGAACCACCAGAGAACCTACACGAGTCTTCTGAGCTTAAATGGAATGTTGATGGAAAACAGTGGAAAATCTGGAATAATGAGTTTTCTTTGGGGACTATTTTGCCGCACAGCGCCCTGCATGTCTCCCTCCACCATGAATGGAGTTGAAGTTCTCTAAACTCTCATAAAACAGCGTCTCAGTCATCAGGCAGTGAATTCAGAACCAGTTCATGTAGGAACTTTCTGTAGGAGCTTTTAGAGGGACGTCTGGTTCCCATCACCACCACTGTGAGGAGCTTTTAGAGGGACGTCTGGTTCCCATCACCACCACTGTGAGGAGCTTTTAGAGGGACGTCTGGTTCCCATCACCACCACTGTGAGGAGCTTTTAGAGGGACGTCTGGTTCCCGTCACCACCACTGTGAGGAGCTTTTAGAGGGACGTCTGGTTCCCATCACCACCACTGTGAGGAGCTTTTAAAGGGGGACATCTGGTTCCTATCACCACCACTGTGAACGGTTCTGACTCGATCAGTTCATCTAGAACAGAGAACCGCTCTGTTTACATCTTAACCAGCTAATTATGCAGAAATTTTAGAAATCAGGTGGAGCATTCTGCATTTTGTGTTCAATCTGCCTGTCCATCTGCCTACTGTATTCAAAGGGGACCTCCACTGATCTTTCAACATTCCTGCATAATTAGCTGGTTAAGATGTAAACAGAGCGGTTTGGTCTGATCTAGAACGCTCCATTCTAGATAAACTCAGAACTGTTCACAGTGGTGGTGATGGGAACCAGACATCCACCTCTAAAAGCTCCTCACAGTGGTGGTGATGGGAACCAGACATCCACCTCTAAAAGCTCCTCACAGTGGTGGTGATGGGAACCAGACATCCGCCTCTAAAAGCTCCTCACAGTGGTGGTGATGGGAACCAGACGTCCGCCTCTAAAAGCTCCTCACAGTGGTGGTGATGGGAACCAGACGTCCCCCTCTAAAAGCTCCTCACAGTGGTGGTGATGGGAACCAGACATCCACCTCTAAAAGCTCCTCACAGTGGTGGTGATGGGAACCAGACATCCACCTCTAAAAGCTCCTCACAGTGGTGGTGATGGGAACCAGACATCCGCCTCTAAAAGCTCCTCACAGTGGTGGTGATGGGAACCAGACGTCCGCCTCTAAAAGCTCCTCACAGTGGTGGTGATGGGAACCAGACATCCGCCTCTAAATGCTCCTCACATTGGTGGTGATGGGAACCAGACGTCCGCCTCTAAAAGCTCCTCACAGTCCATCACTACAGGAGATGGTTATGAACTCCCTGCTGTAAATCGAATTCTTACAGCAGTCAGTCGAGCTGAACTCGGCGCCTGGGCGCCCCCTGCTGGACACACAGTGGAAGCTGAGAGAGTTGAAATCACAGCCGAGGGTTTATTTTGTTCCAAAAGGTTCTTCCGTCTCCGACATAAATACAAACAGGAAATGGAACAGTGGACATTGTTTTTTGTAAATAGAATAAAAAACACTTGGATTTATATACAGTCCGATATCATATTATACATGTACGTACACACACACCCACACACACACACTCATGCACTCGTTCAGCAGTTCAACACGGGGGGGAGGAGGGGGGGTTAAACTGTGACAAATATTCAAAAATAAGTGATCCAAACTTCATAAATATTAATTTCGATCCTGAACACTGTGTTTCAGTCCCACAGTCGCCTCACTGCGATTACACCATCACCATGGAAACACACCCTCGTTAACATATTCATGATTCAGACCCCCGAAAAACACCTGCCCACCCCAAAATAAAAAAGAAAAACAGGAAATGCGACGATGCAAAACGAAAAAGGAGAAAAAACAAAAAGATTTAGTGAAAAGAAAAACATTAGATCTGCTGTCGGATCCGCAGTGGGATCTGCAGTGGGATCCACAGTAGGATCTGCGGTTGGTTCCGCAGTGGGATCTGCAATCTGATCTGCAGTGGGATCCCCAGTGGGATCTGCAGTTGGTTCCGCAGTGGGATCTGTGGTTGGATCTGCAGTTGGTTCCGCAATGGGATCTGCAGTTGGTTCCGCAGTGGGATCTGCAATCTGATCTGCAGTGGGATCCCCAGTGGGATCTGCAGTTGGTTCCGCAGTGGGATCTGTGGTTGGATCTGCAGTTGGTTCCGCAATGGGATCTGCAGTCTGATCTGCAGTGGGATCCGCAGTCTGATCTGAAGTGGGATCTGCAGTCGGATCTGCAGTGGGATCCGCAGTCTGATCTGCAGTGGGATCCACTGTCTGATCTGCAGTGGGATCCACTGTCTGATCTGCAGTGGGATCCGCAGTCTGATCTGCAGTGGGATCCACTGTCTGATCTGCAGTGGGATCCACTGTCTGATCTGCAGTGGGATCTGCAGTGGGATCCGCAGTCTGATCTGCAGTGGGATCCACAGTCTGATCTGCAGTGGGATCCGCAGTGGGATCCACAATCTGATCTGCAGTGGGATCCGCAGTCTGATCTGCAGTGGGATCCACAGTCTGATCTGCAGTGGGATCCACAGTCTGATCAGCGGCTACGATGGGAAAACAACTTAAATACAGAAAATCAGCACCAATTCACATTTTCACACGCTTGTGTAGAATATATAATATATAATTATATTCTTTAGAGATATAACAATATATTATAAAGCCTAATACAGCTAATTTAAATGGAGTAAATCAGAGTCAGAGCACTTCACGTTTCTCTCTGCGAGTTTTTCATTCATTCGGTAAAATAAACGACTCTGTGAAGACGCGCTCCGTCCTGAGCGAGCACTGGGGTGGGGGGGCTTTAAGGTTTCACCCAATAGGCCGTGGCTGTCGGAGTAAAGGACCAATAGAAACGCGGAGATGTGTCGCTCCGGCCCGATTGGCAGCTCCCCGGAGTGCGACGACTTCACGGCGACTGAGTGGGGTTTCGTACGTCGAGGAAGACCCTCAGTCCACAGAGAGAAATAAAAACAAACACAAACAAAAACATGGTAAGCTCTAAACCCGCGTCCCACACAGGAAATCTGCTTAGAAACGTCGATTTAAACACTCGTCTCGAGTCTATAAAGTTCTGATTTACAGCTGATTGTCTTTAGAAAATAACCTACAAATCAAAAACTCTGCTATAAGTTACAAAAACAGAAAAGCCGTTTAGAAAAGAGCGTCTGGAGCCGTCTGTCTGTCTGTTAAGGTGAGTGTTGTGGCCGTTTGCGAGGCGGCGCTCCAGCAGGGGGCGCTGTGCTGCGCCGCACCGAGAGTTAAACTGCAGAAACTGATGACTTAAAGGAGGAAGAGCAGCCGGACTCCACAGCTGGACAAACAGGAAGTGTGCGCGCAGGAAGAGAGCGTCTGTCTGCCTGTCTGTCTGCCTCTCTCTCTGTCTCTGGCTCATCCACACCGACCAGAGCAGAACGGATCAGAACATCGAGACGTTCAGCACCTAAAACACAAACACAGAACCACACGTCACGGCGGAGAAACACAGAACTGATCATCATGTTTACCTAAAAACTAGAGAAACAGAAAAAGCTGAACGTTTATTTTTACTGAAACGAAGCAACACCATCTTAACACCATCTGGCCTGCTCTTCTGGTGATAAGCTCACAGTGATGCAGGTAGATGCCCCCCTTGTGTCCTGGACTGTTGACTACCTGACTGGCAGACCACAGTATGTACGCCTGCAGCACTGTGTGTCGGACAGAGTGGTCAGCAACACTGGACTGTGGAACTGTCCCCTCTCCCTTCCTCTTCACCCTCTACACCATGAACTTCAGCTACTGCACAGAGTTTTGCCACTTTCAGAGTTTTCTGATGACTCTGCAATAGTTGGATGTATCAGCAGGGATGATGAGGATGAGTTCAGGGCAACGGTGAAGGACTTTGTCGCATGGTGCGAGCGGAACCACCTGCAGCTCAATGTGACAAAGACAAAGGAACTGGTGGTGGACCTGAGGAGGGACAAGGCACCGGTGACTCCTGTGTCCATCAGCGGGGTCAGTGTGGACACTGTGGAGGATTACAAATATCTGGGTGTGTATATTGACAATAAACTGGACTGGGCTAAGAACACTGACGCCCCCTACAGGAAGGGCCAAGGTCGTCTCTATTTTCTGAGGCGCCTGAGGTCCTTCAACATCTGACTATGCTCAGGATCTTCTATGAGTCTGTGGTGGCGAGTGCTGTCCTCTATGCTGTTGCATGCTGGGGAAGCAGGCTGAGGGTGGCAGATGCCAACAGACTCAACAGACTGATCCGCAAGGCCGGTGATGCTGTGGGTGTGGAGCTGGACTCGCTGACGGCCGTGTCAGAGACGAGGACGCTGTCTAAGCTGCAGGCCATTATGACCAATGGCTCCCACCCACTCTACGACACGGTGATGAGACACAGGAGCTCATTCAGCTCAAGACTCACTCTACTGCAATGACCACAGAGCGCCACAGGAGGTCATTCATACCTGTGGCCATCAAACTCTATAACTCCGCCCCCAGTGTGTGATTCACAAAACTCAATACGAAACTGTTCATATGTGCAATAATAACAACTGTGTGTGCAAAAACTCAGAGAGACACTAACTAATTTAAATAATTGTAACTGCTTTATACCTGATGTTTCATATTACTATCACAATCACCGCTGCCTTACTATATTCATAAGTACTTAAATCTGGTGTACATCCTGTAAATTTCTCTATATTGTCTTAAATTATTAGTAAAGTGTTTATTTTACATAAATGGCTGCAACTGTACCAACTGCAATTTCCCCCTGGGATCAATAAAGGATTCTGAATCTGAATCTTAAAAATAGAACTTGAGATTTAAATGATAAGAAATTAAGATCAAAAGAAGATAAGAAATTAGTAAGGTAATAATACAATATCACAAATTTAAAAAAGTAAAGTAATGATAAACTATTAAAAATGGAATGAGAGGAAATAAATAAATAAATAAAAAGAGATAAAGAACTAAGGAGAACTAACACAAAGTAAAAGTTAAGAATAAATATGATTACGTAAAACGTCTGTAGATATTAAAATGACTGAGTGACGCCAGTGAGCCGAGTTTTAGTGTGTCCTGTAGTGAATTCCAGCTGGTGCTGTGACTAAAAGCAGATTTTCCCAGTTCAGTAAAAACTCTTGGTACCTGGCAGCTGATCCAGTTACTAGAGGGAGTCTGATAATTACTGTTATTTGTATTCATCAGTGAAGTGATGTATTCAGGCGAATGACCGGAGAGTGTCTTATAAATAAAACTCAACCAGTGTGTTTCCCTTCGTCCTGTTAAAGAGGGCCACCCAACTTTCTCATACAGCTCTCAGTGGTGAGTTCTGTACAGATCTCTAGTGATGACCCTCAGGGCAGAGTGATACACTGGGTCCAGTAATTTGAGAGAGCTGGAGGAGCATATTTATAGATAACGTCACCAAAGTCCAGCACTGATAGTAAAGCTGCTTCAACTAGTCTTTGTCTGGCGTGTATGAGGAAACAGGACTTATGTCCTGTTAGCAAAATTAGCAAGAAGTAAATCACCAGATTTAGTCTTAAATCTCGCCGACTTTCCAGCCGCACCTGGATCAGCAGCTAAAAATCTCGGCGTTCTAATAGATTCAGATTTATCACTCGATCAACACACAGGCGGCATCACTAGAACAGCTTTTCTACATCTTCACAACATCGCCAAGATCAGAAATGCCCTGTCCCTGCGTGATGCAGAAACACTAGTACACGCCTTTATTACTTCCAGGCTAGACTACTGTAACGCGCTACTGTCAGGATGCACGAGCAGGAATTTAAACAAACTCCAACTAGTCCAAAACGCCGCAGCCAGGGTCCTCACTAAAACTAGAACATCTGATCATATTAGTCCAGTGCTATCATCACTTCATTGGCTGCCTGTTAAATTCCGTATTGATTATAAAATCCTTTTATTGACTTATAAAGCCCTACATGGTCTCACTCCTGAGTACCTGCTAGACCTTATTTCTCATTATGAGCCATCACGACTACTCAGATCCCAGAGCGCTGGCTTATTAATTGTTCCCAGAATTCCTAAGGCTGCAGCTGGGGGAAGAGCTTTTTCTTATAAAGCCCCCAAACTCTGGAATGATCTTCCAGAAACTGTTCGGGACTCAGACACAGTCTCAGTCTTTAAGACTAGGCTGAAAACTCACTTGTTCAGTTTAGCTTTTGGTAGCTAATGTTCCCCCTAGATAAAGGCAGCAGATCCAGGGGTCCATGGACACAGGGAATTATAGTAAACTGAGACGCTGGTGCTGTCGTCCCGCTGCTCGCACGCGGTCACTCAGGTTTGTGGGCGGTGGAGCGGAGGGATGCCAGACTGTCTCAGAGTGCTGCCGTAATTAATAAATTAGATTTGATTTGGATGGAGATTTGGACAGACAATCAGATCACAGAGCAATGGATAGAGAGGTAGAGGGACGGATGGAAGAAAGGATAAAGGGAAGGACAGAAGGGTGAAGAGATGAAGCCTCACCGAGTCGTCCATGATGGAGGCAGGGTCAAAGTAATCAGGCTTGAGCTCTGATCTCTCGCGGCGGTTTTTAGACGGAGGCTGCAGACAATCAAACACACATAGCAAATTAAACACAACTCAGAAATACTCACTGATCACCCTCACAGTCATCACACAAACCATCACATCACCCTTACTGTCATCCCCTCACAGTCATCACACACCATCACCACCACAATCACCACCAACCTCAGTCATCACACCCATCATCACCAGCACAGTCATTAAACACACCATCACCCTCACAGTCATCACACAAACCATCACATCACCCTTACTGTCATCCCCTCACAGTCATCACACAAACCATCACATCACCCTTACTGTCATCCCCTCACAGTCATCACACAAACCATCACATCACCCTTACTGTCATCCCCTCACAGTCATCACACAAACCATCACATCACCCTTACTGTCATCCCCTCACAGTCATCACACAAACCATCACATCACCCTTACTGTCATCCCCTCACAGTCATCACACAAACCATCACATCACCCTTACTGTCATCCCCTCACAGTCATCACACAAACCATCACATCACCCTTACTGTCATCCCCTCACAGTCATCACACAAACCATCACATCACCCTTACTGTCATCCCCTCACAGTCATCACACAAACCATCACATCACCCTTACTGTCATCCCCTCACAGTCATCACACAAACCATCACATCACCCTTACTGTCATCCCCTCACAGTCATCACACAAACCATCACATCACCCTTACTGTCATCCCCTCACAGTCATCACACAAACCATCACATCACCCTTACTGTCATCCCCTCACAGTCATCACACAAACCATCACATCACCCTTACTGTCATCCCCTCACAGTCATCACACAAACCATCACATCACCCTTACTGTCATCCCCTCACAGTCATCACACAAACCATCACATCACCCTTACTGTCATCCCCTCACAGTCATCACACAAACCATCACATCACCCTTACTGTCATCCCCTCACAGTCATCACACAAACCATCACATCACCCTTACTGTCATCCCCTCACAGTCATCACACAAACCATCACATCACCCTTACTGTCATCCCCTCATAGTCATCACACAAACCATCACATCACCCTTACTGTCATCCCCTCAGTCATTACACACCATCACCACCACAATCACCACCACCCTCAGTCATCACACCCATCATCACCAGCAGTCATTAAACACACCATCACCCTCACAGTCATCACACAAACCATCACATCACCCTTACTGTCATCCCCTCACAGTCATCACACACCATCACCACCACAATCACCATCTGCCCCTCAGGGTCATCACACACACCATCACCCTTACAGTCATCACACACACCATCACCCTCAGTCATCACACACACCATCACCCTTACAGTCATCACACACACCATCACCCTCAGTCATCACACACACCATCACCCTCAGTCATCACACACACCATCACCCTCAGTCATCACACACACCATCACCCTCAGTCATCACACACACACCATCACCCTCACTCATCACACACACACCATCACCCTCACTGTCATCACACACACACCATCACCCTCACTGTCATCACACACACACCATCACCCTCACTGTCATCACCCTCAGTCATCGCACACACACCATCACCCTCACTGTCATCACCCTCAGTCATCGCACACACACCATCACCCTCAGTCATCACACACACCATCACCCTCAGTCATCACACACACCATCACCCTCAGTCATCACACACACACCATCACCCTCACTGTCATCACACACACACCATCACCCTCACTGTCATCACCCTCAGTCATCGCACACACACCATCACCCTCACTGTCATCACCCTCAGTCATCGCACACACACCATCACCCTCACTGTCATCACCCTCAGTCATCGCACACACACCATCACCCTCACTGTCATCACCCTCAGTCATCACACACACACCATCACCCTCAGTCATCACACACACACCATCACCCTCAGTCATCACACACACACCATCACCCTCAGTCATCACACACACCATCACCCTCAGTCATCACACACACACCATCACCCTCACTGTCGTCACCATCAGTCATCACACACACCATCACCCTCACTGTCATCACCCTCAGTCATTACCCACACCATCACCCTCGGTGATCACACACACACACACACACCCCATCACCCTCAGTCATCACACACACACCATCACCCTCACTCTCAGTCATCACACACACACACCATCACCCTCACTGTCATCACCCTCAGTCATTACACACATCACCCTCAGCCATCAGACGCTATCACCTTCGGGCATCAGACACACCATCACCCTCAGTCATCACCCTGTCATCACACACACCATCACCCTCAGTCATCACACGCACACCATCAGCCTCAGTCATCACACGCACACCATCAGCCTCAGTCATTACACACACCATCACCCTCAGTCATCACACACACCATCACCCTCAGTCATCACACACACCATCACCCTCACTGTCATCACCCTCAGTCATCACACACACCATCACCCTCAGTCATCACACACACCATCACCCTCACTGTCATCACCCTCAGTCATCACACACACCATCACCCTCAGTCATCACACACACCATCACCCTCAGTCATCACACACACCATCACCCTCACTGTCATCACCCTCAGTCATCACACACACACCATCACCCTCACTGTCATCACCCTCAGTCATCACACACACACCATCATCCTCACTGTCATCACCCTCAGTCACTACACACCACATCACCCTGTCATCACACACACCATCACCCTCGGTCATCACACACACCATCACCCTCGGTCATCACACACACCATCACCCTCAGTCATCACACACCATCACCCTCACTGTCATCACACACACACCATCACCCTCACTGTCATCACCTTCAGTCATCACACACACACCATCACCCTCACTGTCATCACCCTCAGTCATCACACACACACCATCACCCTCACTGTCATCACCTTCAGTCATCACACACACACCATCACCCTCACTGTCATCACCCTCAGTCACTACACACCACATCACCCTGTCATCACACACACCATCACCCTCGGTCATCACACACACCATCACCCTCGGTCATCACACACACCATCACCCTCGGTCATCACACACACCATCACCCTCAGTCATCACACACCATCACCCTCACTGTCATCACCCTCAGTCATTACCCGCACCATCACCCTCAGTCATCACACACCATCACCCTCACTGTCATCACCCTCAGTCATTACCCACACCATCACCCTCGGTCATCACACACACCATCACCCTCGGTCATCACACACACCATCACCCTCGGTCATCACACACACCATCACCCTCAGTCATCACACACCATCACCCTCACTGTCATCACCCTCAGTCATCACACACACACCATCACCCTCACTGTCATCACCTTCAGTCATCACACACACACCATCACCCTCAGTCACTACACACCACATCACCCTGTCATCACACACACCATCACCCTCGGTCATCACACACACCATCACCCTCGGTCATCACACACACCATCACCCTCGGTCATCACACACACCATCACCCTCAGTCATCACACACCATCACCCTCACTGTCATCACCCTCAGTCATTACCCACACCATCACCCTCAGTCATCAGACGCTATCACCCTCGGTCATCACACACACCATCACCCTCAGTCATCACACACACACACACACACCATCACCCTCAGTCATCACACACACACACACACACCCCATCACCCTCAGTCATCACACACACACACACACACACACACACACACACCATCACCCTCAGTCATCACACACACACACACACACACACACACACACACACACACACACACACACACCATCACCCACAGTCATCAAACACACAATCACCCTTAGTAATCACACACACCATCACCCTCACAGTCACTCTGACAAACACTACAGGAAATCGCTCTGACAGACTGTAATACACTACAGGAAGCGTAGGGGGCGATACGGCTTCTACTGTTTCATTTAAAAAGCTCTATAATGTTCATATGATCCACACAGTCGCTCTGACAGACTGTAATACTCTACTGGAAGCGTAGGGGGCGATACGGCTTCTACTGTTTCATTTAAAAAGCTTTATAATGTTCATATGATGCACACAGTCGCTCTGACAGACTGTAATACACTACAGGAAGCGTAGGGGGCGATACGGCTTCTACTGTTTCATTTAAAAAGCTCTATAATGTTCATATGATCCACACAGTCGCTCTGACAGACTGTAATACACTACAGGAAGCGTAGGGGGCGATACGGCTTCTACTGTCTCATTTAAAAAGCTCTATAATGTTCATATGATCCACACAGTCGCTCTGACAGACTGTAATACACTACAGGAAGCGTAGGGGGCGATACGGCTTCTACTGTTTCATTTAAAAAGCTTTATAATGTTCATATGATGCACACAGTCGCTCTGACAGACTGTAATACACTACAGGAAGCGTAGGGGGCGATACGGCTTCTACTGTTTCATTTAAAAAGCTCTATAATGTTCATATGATCCACACAGTCGCTCTGACAGACTGTAATACACTACAGGAAGCGTAGGGGGCGATACGGCTTCTACTGTCTCATTTAAAAAGCTCTATAATGTTCATATGATCCACACAGTCGCTCTGACAGACTGTAATACACTACAGGAAGCGTAGGGGGCGATACGGCTTCTACTGTTTCATTTAAAAAGCTCTATAATGTTCATATGATCCACACAGTCGCTCTGACAGACTGTAATACACTACAGGAAGCGTAGGGGGCGATACGGCTTCTACTGTTTCATTTAAAAAGCTCTATAATGTTCATATGATCCACACAGTCGCTCTGACAGACTGTAATACACTACAGGAAGCGTAGGGGGCGATACGGCTTCTACTGTTTCATTTAAAAAGCTCTATAATGTTCATATGATCCACACAGTCGCTCTGACAGACTGTAATACACTACAGGAAGCGTAGGGGGCGATACGGCTTCTACTGTTTCATTTAAAAAGCTCTATAATGTTCATATGATCCACACAGTCGCTCTGACAGACTGTAATACACTACAGGAAGCGTAGGGGGCGATACGGCTTCTACTGTTTCATTTAAAAAGCTCTATAATGTTCATATGATCCACACAGTCGCTCTGACAGACTGTAATACACTACAAGGAGTCTAGGGGGCGGTAATCTAAATTAATCTAAATTACAGATTAATCATTAGCTCTTAGTAATTAACACTCTGTGCTCTGTCTTCATGTTCCACTGTACTCCGATTGGTTGGTGTAGTTCTGTGTTGTGTGTTCTAATCGGTCGTACCAGGTCAATGTCCATGGTGTCAAAGTCCATGCCCTCGTTCAGGTCTTCTAGACGCTGCTCTGATGACATCATCACATCCTCCACAATGGGCTCCTCATCGTCCTCCATCAGCCCCGTGCTCCGCCGGCTGGGTGAGCAAAAAAAACACTTTTTAATTACAACACCTTCAGAAACTCACGGTCACTGTGAACTCGATGTGATTTATTTCTGTGACATGAATAACGTAATAAACACTCGCTTTAAAACCAGAACCCTACAGTTCTGCACGCTCACATCAAAGAGGAGGAACACAGGGCTCACAGGACGACGGGACAGACCCTGACACTGGACTGAGAGGGTGAAGAACGACCGGATAACCATTTATCACATAGAGAGAGAGAGATGCACAGAGAGAGACAGAGATACAGAGAGAGAGACAGAGAGAGAAGCACAGAGAGAGACAGAGACACAGAGAGAGACAGAGAGAGAAAGAGACACACAGACAGACACCATGACTGACAGAGACACACAGACAGAGACAGACGGACAGAGACAGACACCAAGACAGACAGACAGACAGACAGACACCAAGACAGACAGACAGACACCAAGACAGACAGAGACACACAGACTGAGACACACACAGAGACAGACGCACACAGAGACAGAAACGCACACAGAGACAGAAACGCACACAGAGACAGACGCACACAGAGACAGACGCACACAGAGACAGAAACGCACACAGAGACAGAGATGCACACAGACACCATGACTGACAGAGACACACAGACACCAAGACAGACAGACACCAAGACTGAGAGACACACAGACAGAGCCACACAGACACACACAGAGCCACACAGACACCAAGACAAACAGACACCAAGACTGACAGAGACACACAGACAGACACCAAGACAGACAGAGACACACAGACAGACAGACAGAGATGAAATAGTGAAGCTGTGTGAAGAACAGAGACTCTAATCTGTGCTGAATGCTGGGTAAGTTGTGCAGATGATGGACGGGACAAACTGTTTTGTACATAAGACAATAAAAGAGCAGAGCGCCCCCTGCCTGTCACTGCGATTACACGGTCACCATGGAAACACTGTCGGATCTCTGAGGGACAGAATGCCGTCTCTGTCGGATCTGAGGGATGGAACGACGTCTGTGGGACGGATTGCCGTCTCTGTCGGATCTCTGAGGGACGAAACGCCGTCTCTGTTGGATATCTGAGTAACGGAATGCCATCTGTCGGATCTCTGAGGGACGGAACGACGTCTCTGTGGGACAGAATGCCGTCTGTCGGATCTTTGAGGGACGGAATGCCGTCTCTGTCGGATCTCTGAGGGACAGAACGACGTCTCTCTGAGGGACGGAATGCAGTCTCTGTCGGATCTCTGAGGGACGGAATGCCGTCTGTCGGATCTTTGAGGGACCGAACGACGTCTCTCTGAGGGACGGATTGCCGTCTCTGTCGGATCTCTGAGGGACGGAACGTCTCTCTGAGGGACGGATTGCCGTCTCTGTCGGATCTCTGAGGGACGGAATGCCGTCTCTCTGTGCGACGGAATGCCGTCTGTCGGATTTCTGAGGGACGGAATGCTGTCTGTCGGATCTCTGAGGGACAGAATGCCGTCTCTGTCGGATCTCTGAGGAACAGAATGACTTCTCTCTGTGGGACGGAATGCCGTCTCTGTCGGATCTCTGAGGGACGGAATGACTTCTCTCTGTGGGACGGAATGCCATCTCTGTCGGATCTCTGAGGGACGGAATGACTTCTCTCTGTGGGACGGAATGCCATCTCTGTCGGATCTCTGAGGAATGCAATGACATCTCTGACACCAACTTTTTAGAACTCAAGAAGTTCAGGGGTCACTTGTGCTACACTCAAAACTCCCAGAGAGGCCCACAGCATGGAACTTGTATTTTGGTGTTATGGACAAAAACATTTAAGAAATCTGTGACTGGTTTCAGGAAAATTATATGGAATCACACCGAACAATGTTCTCTGCTCTAGAACTTGCACTGAATTAATGCATATTTTTGTGCATTTGTATTTACACCTGTAGGCAGTTTGTTGCGTATGTTCTCCTTTTTCTACTGCATCACCCTTATTATTATAACTGTCCTTATTATTATAACAGTCCTATAACTCTTCAGCGCTGCTCCATCAGAAGAATTGGCTTTGATCAACGATCAGCACTTCTTACAGCCTCAGATTTGAGTGACAGCCGAGTCAACGTCTGTAAGCTCTTCAAAACACTCCTGACAGCGCCAGTCGCTGAGCAACTGTCTGAACACTGAAAGGTGGACATGGAAAAACAGCCCGTGCGTGTGATTCTGTGCCTGGTAGTGCCATCGGCCTTGAGGCTGAGCGTCACTGCCCGGCTTTAAAATGTTCTCAGGTCTCCAAAGTGAAGATCTTCACACACTGAACGGCAGGCGGTCACACAGGTCCTCGTCTTGTTGTTGTAAGGCGCTCTCAGACTAACCGACAGAGCAAAGACAGAGAACAACACACAGGACGAGCTTGGGCTCCGAATAAGAACTCAAACTCCCAGAATCCCTCAGATCACATGACACACAGAGCTGAGCTGGACTTGTTTGGGCTTTAATGCGCAGCGGGAGTTAAACTGGGGGTTCATCTGTGGAGAGAAGCGCTGATTCAGTGAAGCTGGAGAAACAGCTCACTACAAACTGGCAGCTGAGCTGAAGCTGTAAAGACCCTGAGCTGATCTGGATCATGGCGTGTCTCTCCGCTCCTCCAGCTGATTGGCTGATCGAGTCACTCGCCGAGTGAATCTCTGACCTCCTCTCGCTGCAGGACTCGTGAACGCTTTGAGTCGTGAACATCAGACATGTTTGATCATATCTGAGGGTCTCTGGTCACTTTAGAGTTCGATTGAGGAGATAAAGACCCCCTTGTTTCTCCTCTCGTGCCCTCAGTCGCTTCTGTGTCGCAAGGGGCTGAATCGGGCTTAAAATCGAAGTGTGGCTCCAGCTTAAGGTACGACATCGTTCATACTTGGATAAATAGTTATTTGCTAAAAACAGATTTTATGCTTATTATATAGATGACAGACAGTTTAACTCCCCAACAAGTCTGAAATGTTGCCCATGGAGCAAGGTAACGATGTAATATATATATAATCTACACTTACATGGCATGCTGCATGTGGCTCCTAATCTTGGCGTTCTGGATGTTGGCTCTCTCCTGCTGCTGCCGCTGGGCCAGCATCCACGCTACCTGCGTACTGGACACACACACACAGACCGTTACTGACGATGCCCCACGACCAGGTAACCACCTGAAGAAAATGTGACCGTGAGTGCGTGAGATTACTTGTAGTCGATGGCCTGGTGCGTCGGCTGCAGCGGCGTGTGCTGCGGCTCGTTGCTCATCGTGTAAACTCCCACGTATCCTTCGTCTGGGCGGAGCTTCTTGGCCTCCCGCAGCACAGTGGACGCCATGTGGGGCGACGACATCATCACAGGGGTCTGCTGCACGGTGGGCTCGCGGGGCATCCACACCCCCGCGTCACTGCTGCAGCTGCTGTCCTCTACAGGAGAAAGAGAGAATAACGTTACTGAGTTTATGTGTTTAAGGGACAGTCGATCTCAGGTAACTGAACGATGTCCAGCGTCGAAATTAAACACTGAACGCATCTCGGCTGACTGACCATGTCTGAAGGAAAAACTGCTTAAACTACACTATAACATATAGCTATAACTGCTACAACTCTTCTGGGAAGGCTTTCCACAAGGCTTAGATGACTGGCTCATCCGTGTCTTTATGGACCTGCTTTGTGCTCTGGTGCTCAGTCATGTTGGAGCAGGAAGGGGTCGTCCCCAAACTGTTCCCACAAAGTTGGGAGCATAAAATTGTCCAGAATCTCTTGGTGCTGAAGCTTTAAGAGTTCCTTTCACTGGAACTAAGGGGCCGAGCCCAACTCCTGAAAAACACCCCCACACCATGATCCCCCCTCCTCCAAACTTTACACTCGGCACAATGCAGTCAGACAAGTACCGTCTCCTGGCAACCGCCAAACCCAGACTCGTCCATCAGATTTCCAGATGGAGAAGCGTGATTGGTCACTCCAGAGAACTCGTCTCCACTGCTCTAGAGTCCAGTGGTGGCGCTTTACACCACTGCATTCCACGCTTTGCACTGCGCTTGGTGATGTAAGGCTTGGATGCAGCTGCTCGGCCATGGAAACCCATTCCATGAAGCTCTCTACGCTGTTCTTGAGCTGATCTGAAGGCCACATGAAGTTTGGAGGTCTGTAGTGATTGACTCTGCAGAAAGTCGGTGACCTCTGCGCACTATGCCCCTCAGCATCCGCTGACCGCTCTGTCATTTTACGTGGCCGACCACTTCATGGCTGAGTTGCTGTCGTTCCCAATCGCTTCCACTTTGTTATAATCCCACTGACAGTGGACTGTGGAATATTTAGTAGTGAGGAAATTTCCTGACTGGACTTGCTGCACAGGTGGCGTCCGATCACAGTACCACGCTGGAACTCACTGAGCTCCTGAGAGCGACCCATTCTTTCACTAATGTCTGTAGAAGCAGTCTGCAGGCTGAGGGGCTCGGCTTTACACACCTGTGGCCATGGAAGTGACTGGAACACCTGAATTCAGTGATTTGGAATACTTTTGGAAATATAGTGTGTATACTGTACCACTCCAGGGTACAAGTGCCCACCCTCTGGGAGTTTCCT
>NC_051233.1:34333971-34341471 GCF_015220715.1 Pygocentrus nattereri | reverse complement strand
CCAGATATACATCCAGATAAACAACCAGGTAAACAACCCGATAAACATCCAGATAAACAACCAGATAAACAACCAGATAAACATCCAGATAAACAACCAGATATACATCCAGATAAACAACCAGGTAAACAACCAGATAAACAACCAGATATACATCCAGATAAACAACCAGGTAAACAACCAGGTAAACATCCAGATAAACAACCAGATAAACATCCAGATAAACAACCAGATAAACAACCAGATAAACAACCAGATTAACATCAAGATAAACAACCAGATAAACATCCAGATAAACAACCAGATTAACATCAAGATAAACAACCAGATAAACAACCAGATAAACAACCAGATTAACATCAAGATAAACAACCAGATAAACATCCAGATAAACAACCAGATAAACAACCAGGTTAACATCAAGATAAACATCAAGATAAACAACCAGATAAACATCCAGATAAACATCCAGATAAACAAACATAAATATCCAGATAAACATCCAGATAAACAAACATAAATATCCAGATAAACAACACAAAAACGCTGCAGGACAGGTGAGGCAGGAGTGGACACAGGTCAGAAGTCAACACCTGCTCAGGCATGTCCCCGTTCTGCAGGCCGGTGTTGAGGAGTCTGTAGTTGCTGGTGAATAAATCCCACTTGGTGAGGTCGTGGGCACTGGAGACAAACACACACAGATAATCCAGATTATTCCCACCGAGACCTGGTCAAGATTATTTACACTACAGCTGTTAATTAGTCCTGAAAGCCTGGAAACTCGTTAGTCTAATCGGATATTTAAAAACCATAATTACAGCAACTCCTACAACAGAAAAACAACAGGAATTAAAGCCCTTTACACACTAAACTTTCATCAGTGCTGATTAAATTAATTAATTAAACGCTCGCTAATTAAGTACAGGGATTATTAACGAGGTCGCCGCTGATGCAGCACTGCCTTTTAATCTCTACTGAGATCTACACAGAAACATTATTTCCACAGCACAGCATTAATATGACAGGGGTTATTTATCACTAATGAGTTATCGGTTATCACTGATGAGTTATCGGTTATCACTGATGAGTTATCACTAATGAGTTATCGGTTATCGCTGATGAGTTATCGGTTATCGCTGATGAGTTATCACTAATGAGTTATCGGTTATCGCTGATGAGTTATCGGTTATCGTTGATGAGTTATCACTAATGAGTTATCGGTTATCGCTGATGAGTTATCGGTTATCACTGATGAGTTATCACTAATGAGTTATCGGTTATCGCTGATGAGTTATCGGTTATCACTGATGAGTTATCACTAATGAGTTATCGGTTATCGCTGATGAGTTATCGGTTATCGCTGATGAGTTATCACTAATGAGTTATCGGTTATCGCTGATGAGTTATCGGTTATCACTGATGAGTTATCACTAATGAGTTATCGGTTATCGCTGATGAGTTATCGGTTATCACTGATGAGTTATCGCTGATGAGTTATTGGTTATCGCTGATGAGTTATCGGTTATCACTGATGAGTTATCACTAATGAGTTATCGGTTATCACTGATGAGTTATCACTAATGAGTTATCGGTTATCGCTGATGAGTTATCACTGATGAGTTATTGTTTATCGCTGATGAGTTATCACTAATGAGTTATCGGTTATCGCTGATGAGTTATCGGTTATCACTGATGAGTTATCACTAATGAGTTATCGGTTATCGCTGATGAGTTATCACTGATGAGTTATTGTTTATCGCTGATGAGTTATCACTAATGAGTTATCGGTTATCGCTGATGAGTTATCGGTTATCACTGATGAGTTATCGCTGATGAGTTATTGGTTATCGCTGATGAGTTATTGGTTATCGCTGATGAGTTATCGGTTATCACTGATGAGTTATCACTGATGAGTTATTGTTTATCGCTGATGAGTTATCACTAATGAGTTATCGGTTATCGCTGATGAGTTATCACTAATGAGTTATCGTTATCGCTGATGAGTTATCACTGATGAGTTATCACTGATGAGTTATTGTTTATCGCTGATGAGTTATCACTAATGAGTTATCGGTTATCACTGATGAGTTATCGCTGATGAGTTATTGGTTATCGCTGATGAGTTATCGGTTATCACTGATGAGTTATCACTAATGAGTTATCGGTTATCGCTGATGAGTTATCGGTTATCACTGATGAGTTATCACTAATGAGTTATCGGTTATCGCTGATGAGTTATCGGTTATCACTGATGAGTTATCGCTAATGAGTTATCGGTTATCGCTGATGAGTTATCGCTGATGAGTTATTGGTTATCGCTGATGAGTTATCGGTTATCACTGATGAGTTATCACTAATGAGTTATCGGTTATCGCTGATGAGTTATCGGTTATCACTGATGAGTTATCACTAATGAGTTATCGGTTATCGCTGATGAGTTATCGCTGATGAGTTATCGCTGATGAGTTATTGGTTATCGCTGATGAGTTATCGGTTATCGCTGATGAGTTATCGCTGATGAGTTATCGCTGATGAGTTATCGGTTATCGCTGATGAGTTATCGCTGATGAGTTATCGCTGATGAGTTATCGGTTATCGCTGATGAGTTATTAGTTATCGCTGATGAGTTATCGCTGATGAGTTATCGCTGACGAGTTATCGGTTATCGCTGATGAGTTATCGCTGATGAGTTATCGCTGATGAGTTATCGGTTATCGCTGATGAGTTATCGCTGATGAGTTATTGGTTATCGCTGATGAGTTATTGGTTATCGCTGATGAGTTATCGCTGATGAGTTATTGGTTATCGCTGATGAGTTATCGCTGATGAGTTACCGGTTATCGCTGATGAGTTATCACTGATGAGTTATCGGTTATCGCTGATGAGTTATCGGTTATCGCTGATGAGTTATCGCTGACGAGTTATTGGTTATCGCTGACGAGTTATCGGTTATCGCTGATGAGTTATCGGTTATCGCTGATGAGTTATCGGTTATCACTGATGAGTTATCACTAATGAGTTATCGGTTATCGTTGATGAGTTATCGGTTATCACTGATGAGTTATCACTAATGAGTTATCGGTTATCGCTGATGAGTTATCACTAATGAGTTATCGGTTATCGCTGATGAGTTATCGGTTATCGCTGATGAGTTATCGCTGATGAGTTATTGGTTATCGCTGATGAGTTATCGCTGATGAGTTATTGGTTATCGCTGATGAGTTATCACTGATGAGTTATTGGTTATCGCTGATGAGTTATCGCTGATGAGTTATTGTTTATCGCTGATGAGTTATCACTAATGAGTTATCGGTTATCACTGATGAGTTATCGGTTATCACTGATGAGTTATCACTAATGAGTTATCGGTTATCGCTGATGAGTTATCGGTTATCACTGATGAGTTATCACTAATGAGTTATCGGTTATCGCTGATGAGTTATCACTAATGAGTTATCACTAATGAGTTATCGGTTATCGCTGATGAGTTATCGGTTATCGCTGATGAGTTATCGGTTATCACTGATGAGTTATTACTAATGAGTTATTGTTTATCGCTGATGAGTTATCACTAATGAGTTATCGGTTATCGCTGATGAGTTATCGGTTATCACTGATGAGTTATCACTAATGAGTTATCGGTTATCGCTGATGAGTTATCACTGATGAGTTATCGGTTATCGCTGATGAGTTATCGCTGACGAGTTATCGGTTATCGCTGATGAGTTATTGGTTATCGCTGATGAGTTATCGCTGATGAGTTATCGCTGATGAGTTATCACTGATGAGTTATCGCTGACGAGTTATCGGTTATCGCTGATGAGTTATCGGTTATCGCTGATGAGTTATCGCTGATGAGTTATTGGTTATCGCTGATGAGTTATCGGTTATCACTGATGAGTTATCACTAATGAGTTATCGGTTATCGCTGATGAGTTATCGGTTATCACTGATGAGTTATCACTAATGAGTTATCGGTTATCACTAATGAGTTATCGGTTATCGCTGATGAGTTATCACTGATGAGTTATCGGTTATCGCTGATGAGTTATCGCTGACGAGTTATCGGTTATCGCTGATGAGTTATTGGTTATCGCTGATGAGTTATCGCTGATGAGTTATCGCTGATGAGTTATCACTGATGAGTTATCACTGATGAGTTATCGCTGACGAGTTATCGGTTATCGCTGATGAGTTATCGCTGATGAGTTATCGCTGATGAGTTATCGCTGATGAGTTATTGGTTATCGCTGATGAGTTATCGCTGATGAGTTATTGGTTATCGCTGATGAGTTATCGCTGATGAGTTATCGGTTATCGCTGATGAGTTATCGCTGATGAGTTATTGGTTATCGCTGATGAGTTATTGGTTATCGCTGATGAGTTATCGCTGATGAGTTATTGGTTATCGCTGATGAGTTATCACTGATGAGTTATCGGTTATCGCTGATGAGTTATCGGTTATCGCTGATGAGTTATCGCTGACGAGTTATTGGTTATCGCTGACGAGTTATTGGTTATCGCTGACGAGTTATCGGTTATCGCTGATGAGTTATCGGTTATCGCTGATGAGTTATCGGTTATCACTGATGAGTTATCACTAATGAGTTATCGGTTATCGCTGATGAATTATCACTAATGAGTTATCGGTTATCGCTGATGAGTTATCGGTTATCACTGATGAGTTATCACTAATGAGTTATCGCTGACGAGTTATCGGTTATCACTGATGAGTTATCACTAATGAGTTATCGGTTATCGCTGATGAGTTATCACTAATGAGTTATCGGTTATCGCTGATGAGTTATCGGTTATCACTGATGAGTTATCACTAATGAGTTATCGGTTATCGCTGATGAGTTATCACTAATGAGTTATCGGTTATCGCTGATGAGTTATCGGTTATCACTGATGAGTTATCACTAATGAGTTATCGGTTATCGCTGATGAGTTATCGCTGATGAGTTATCACTAATGAGTTATCGGTTATCGCTGATGAGTTATCACTAATGAGTTATCGGTTATCGTTGATGAGTTATCGGTTATCGCTGATGAGTTATCACTAATGAGTTATCGGTTATCGCTGATGAGTTATCACTAATGAGTTATCGGTTATCGCTGATGAGTTATCGCTGATGAGTTATCAATGATGAGTTATCAATGATGAGTTATCGGTTATCGCTGATGAGTTATCGCTGATGAGTTATCGCTGATGAGTTATTGTTTATCGCTGATGATTTATCGCTGATGAGTTATCGCTGATGAGTTATTGTTTATCGCTGATGAGTTATCGCTGATGAGTTATTGTTTATCGCTGATGAGTTATCACTAATGAGTTATCGGTTATCGCTGATGAGTTATCGGTTATCACTGATGAGTTATCACTAATGAGTTATCGGTTATCGCTGATGAGTTATCACTGATGAGTTATCGGTTATCGCTGATGAGTTATCGCTGATGAGTTATCGCTGACGAGTTATCGGTTATCGCTGATGAGTTATTGGTTATCGCTGATGAGTTATCGCTGATGAGTTATCGCTGACGAGTTATCGCTGACGAGTTATCGCTGACGAGTTATCGGTTATCGCTGATGAGTTATCGCTGATGAGTTATCGCTGATGAGTTATTGGTTATCGCTGATGAGTTATTAGTTATCGCTGATGAGTTATTAGTTATCGCTGATGAGTTATCGCTGATGAGTTATTGGTTATCGCTGATGAGTTATTAGTTATCGCTGATGAGTTATCGCTGACGAGTTATTGGTTATCGCTGATGAGTTATTGGTTATCGCTGATGAGTTATCGCTGATGAGTTATTGTTTATCGCTGATGAGTTATCGCTGATGAGTTATTGGTTATCGCTGATGAGTTATCGCTGATGAGTTACCGGTTATCGCTGATGAGTTATCACTGATGAGTTATCAGTTATCACTGATGAGTTATCACTAATGAGTTATCGGTTATCGCTGATGAGTTATCGCTGATGAGTTATTGTTTATCGCTGATGAGTTATCGCTGATGAGTTATTGTTTATCGCTGATGAGTTATCACTAATGAGTTATCGGTTATCGCTGATGAGTTATCAGTTATCACTGATGAGTTATCACTAATGAGTTATCGGTTATCGCTGATGAGTTATCACTAATGAGTTATCGGTTATCGCTGATGAGTTATCGCTGATGAGTTATCAATGATGAGTTATCAATGATGAGTTATCGGTTATCGCTGATGAGTTATTGTTTATCGCTGATGAGTTATCGCTGATGAGTTATTGGTTATCGCTGATGAGTTATCACTAATGAGTTATCGGTTATCGCTGATGAGTTATCGGTTATCGCTGATGAGTTATCACTAATGAGTTATCGGTTATCGCTGATGAGTTATCACTAATGAGTTATCGGTTATCGCTGATGAGTTATCGCTGATGAGTTATTGTTTATCGCTGATGAGTTATCGCTGATGAGTTATCGCTGATGAGTTATTGTTTATCGCTGATGAGTTATCACTAATGAGTTATCGGTTATCACTAATGAGTTATCGGTTATCGCTGATGAGTTATCACTGACGAGTTATCGGTTATCGCTGATGAGTTATCGCTGATGAGTTATCACTGATGAGTTATCGCTGACGAGTTATCGGTTATCGCTGATGAGTTATCGCTGATGAGTTATCGCTGATGAGTTATTGGTTATCGCTGATGAGTTATCGGTTATCGCTGATGAGTTATCGCTGATGAGTTATTGGTTATCGCTGATGAGTTATTAGTTATCGCTGATGAGTTATCGCTGACGAGTTATTGGTTATCGCTGATGAGTTATCGCTGATGAGTTATTGGTTATCGCTGATGAGTTATTGGTTATCGCTGATGAGTTATCGCTGATGAGTTATTGTTTATCGCTGATGAGTTATCGCTGACGAGTTATTGGTTATCGCTGATGAGTTATCGCTGATGAGTTATTGGTTATCGCTGATGAGTTATCGCTGATGAGTTATTGGTTATCGCTGATGAGTTATCGCTGATGAGTTACCGGTTATCGCTGATGAGTTATCGCTGATGAGTTATCGGTTATCGCTGATGAGTTATCGGTTATCGCTGATGAGTTATCGGTTATCGCTGATGAGTTATCGCTGATGAGTTATCGGTTATCGCTGACGAGTTATCGGTTATCGCTCATGAGTTATCGGTTATCGCTGACGAGTTATTGGTTATCGCTGATGAGTTATCGCTGACGAGTTATCGGTTATCGCTGATGAGTTATCGCTGATGAGTTATCGGTTATCGCTGACGAGTTATTGGTTATCGCTCATGAGTTATCGGTTATCGCTGACGAGTTATTGGTTATCGCTGATGAGTTATCGCTGACGAGTTATTGGTTATCGCTGACGAGTTATCGGTTATCGCTGATGAGTTATTGGTTATCGCTGATGAGTTATCGCTGATGAGTTATTGGTTATCGCTGATGAGTTATCGCTGATGAGTTACCGG
This sequence comes from Pygocentrus nattereri, assembly GCF_015220715.1. Classification (NCBI taxonomy): domain Eukaryota; kingdom Metazoa; phylum Chordata; class Actinopteri; order Characiformes; family Serrasalmidae; genus Pygocentrus; species Pygocentrus nattereri. The sequence continues at coordinate 34,333,986 of NC_051233.1, read as the reverse complement.
TTATCGCTGATGAGT
>NC_051233.1:34326471-34328971 GCF_015220715.1 Pygocentrus nattereri | reverse complement strand
TCTGAGAGTGACGTGAGAGTGGTGTGAGAGAGTGATGCGAGAGTGATCTGAGAGTGATGTGAGAGTGGTGCGAGAGTGGTGTGAGAGAGTGATGCGAGAGTGATCTGAGAGTGATCTGAGAGTGGTGTGAAAGAGTGATGTGAGAGTGGTGTGAGAGAGTGATGTGAGAGTGGTGTGAGAGAGTGATGCGAGAGTGATCTGAGAGTGATGTGAGAGTGGTGCGAGAGTGGTGTGAGAGAGTGATCTGAGAGTGATCTGAGAGTGGTGTGAAAGAGTGATGTGAGAGTGGTGTGAGAGAGTGATGCGAGAGTGATCTGAGAGTGATGTGAGAGTGGTGTGAGAGTGATGCGAGAGTGATCTGAGAGTGGTGTGAGAGTGGTGTGAGAGTGGTGTGAGAGAGTGATCTGAGAGTGATGTGAGAGTGGTGTGAAAGAGTGATGTGAGAGTGGTGTGAGAGAGTGATGCGAGAGTGAGAGGCTCACCTTCTTCTCCCGGGAAGGGCTCGTCCAGCAGGAGGCTGATCATGCTCTCCCAGTCCTTCAGCAGGTCAGACGCGCAGTCCCACATGCTGTCCACCAGGTAGGCGCCGTGTTCATGGAGCTGCAGACACAGTGATGAGGTTCAGCTCCGCCCTCGGCTCAGATCACAGCTCATCACTGTTCACACTGACAGTCTGAACCCTCTCCTCTGAAACACGGCACAGCAGACGAGTCCTGACCGATCGTGGTGCCAGAGCACCTTTAATCGTGCTCTGAGGAGTTTACGTGATCACGTGACCCAAATCAATGACATCATTTAAATTAGCGGCGTTAACAGTCCAGCTCTCAGCACTCCAGGAAACAGCACGTATACAATCATATATCACCGCTATCTACACTGACTGTAAACAATCATCAAACTGGCTCCGATGACTGGATCATCACCCGACACACACACACACACGCATATATATGCATATAATCCACATCCATCTCGGCACTGTCCAATGAAATCCATGCGTCTCCTTTTCGGTTCGTTTTTAGTTTCTACATCATTTCAACAAACCAGCCGTCTCAAAAAATGGGAGGAAGAACGGAGAGAAACAAATAAACATGCGTATGTGTGTGTAGGTCACTACACCTCACCTCGCCGTGAGAAAACCTCCCACCCCCCGTCTGTCACTTTCTGCCTGTTGTCTTTACGGTGTGTGTAAGTGTGAAACTTACAGTAACCGTGAAGCACCGTTACGTTTTCTTTCTCTCCTGTAAAGTCTGCAGACGAGAGACGGGGCAGAGGAGGAGTTTCGCTCCGACAGCAGTGATTATGAATATTAACTAGAAGAGCTGCGCGTGTGTGTGTCTGTGTGTGTGTGTGGTGTGTGTCTGTGTGGTGTGGTGTGTGTCTGTGTGGTGTGTGCGTGTGTCTGTGTGTGTGTGTGTGTGTGCGGTGTCTGTGTCTGTGTGTGTGCGGTGTCTGTGTGTGTGTGTGTGTGTGCGGTGTCTGTGTCTGTGTGTGTGTGTGTGTGTGTGTGTGCGGTGTCTGTGTCTGTGTCTGTGTGTGTGTGTGCGGTGTCTGTGTCTGTGTGTGTGTGTGTGTGTGTGTGTGCGGTGTCTGTGTCTGTGTGTGTGTGTGTGTGCGGTGTCTGTGTCTGTGTGTGTGTGTGTGTGTGTGTGTGCGGTGTCTGTGTCTGTGTGTGTGTGTGTGTGTGTGTGTGTGTGCGGTGTCTGTGTGTGTGTGTGTGTGTGTGTGTGTGTGTGCGGTGTCTGTGTGTGTGTGTGTGTGTGTGTGTGTGTGTGTGTGTGCGGTGTCTGTGTCTGTGTGTGTGTGTGAAATGAACTGTCACTCTGTTATTACGCAGCTCTTAGTGGAGAAGCCTTGTTTCAGTCTGATTTGCACAGTCATAACTCGGGGAAGTTCCCTCTCCCGCTTAACCGGATAGACGGCGTGGGGTCTCGGAAAGGACGAGTTTCTCTACCATTTAAACCTGAAACGGAGTTTCTGGGTGAAAGTTTAAGGATTTTAAAGCCGATTCCCTGCGTGATCGAGTCGCCTGCTGTGACGTCATCAAGGTCAGAATCTGAAGTTCTGAACTTTCCGCTGTTCATTCTTATTCTTAATTTTAAAATTTAATTTTATTAAAAACTGCCGATCCGATCGACTCCAAACATACAGAGCACAAGTCACGGCGCCGCGGCCTTCGGACGACAGTCTGTACGTTCAGCGTCTCGGGCGGTGTTGATCGCAGAAAAGTGTGGAGGAAGAATAAGAAGAGGAACGAGGGATAACAGTAGAGCGCTCCTATATACACATCCCGACCCTGCGGTCCAGCGCTGCCCACGCTGCGGTCCAGCGCTGCCCGGCCGGCCTGTTTAACAGCAGCTGAGCCATTGAGGAATTCACTCACTTCACTCTCCAGGAAGAAGAAGACGGTGGTTTTGATGAGGTTTGCGTTCAGACACTGTCGGCCTCTGCGGGGTAACGCGTCCTCCTCCGGACCGCGGTGACTGAACAGCCTGGACAC
>NC_051233.1:34308971-34316471 GCF_015220715.1 Pygocentrus nattereri | reverse complement strand
CTGTGTACTTGTCAGAACCAGATTAACCGAATAGGACAGAACACAGATTCAGACTCTCTGGGTTTCTACGCCTCCAGCGCGAGTTTACCTGCGAGCGTGCTGGTGTGTCTGAATGCTCGGACCTGCGAGTCGCTCAGGCCGGTCAGTAAGGAGATGACAGTGTCCATCATGTACTCGTCGTAGATGATGCTGTACTGGCACTGCCGCACCAACACAGAGATGAACTCGCAGAAACCCCACCGGAACTTCTTCCACATGGGCCCAGCCATCGTGAAGGGGTAATCACCACTGTCCTGTAAAACAGCACTCTCATTATTACAGCTCAGATACAGACGATAGCAGACGACCAAACCACAGACCATCACAATCACAGACAACCACAGACAACCACAGACAATTGCAAACAACATCATAGACGACCACTATCACAGATGTTCACAACTAGACAATAACAGACCATCACAATCACAGATGACCACAGACAATTGCAAACACCATCACAGACGATCACAATCACAGACAATCACAACTAGACAATAACAGACCACAATCAGACGACCACAATCACAAACACCATCACAGACAACCACAATCACAACTAGACAACAGACCATCACAGACGACCACAGACAAATCGCAAACACCATCACAGATGATCACAATCACAACTAGACAATAACAGACCACCACAATCATAATCACAAGCGACCACAGACAATCCCAATCACAGACGACCACAACTAGACAATAACAGACAATCCCAATCACAGATGACCACAGACAATCACAATCACAGAGATGACCAAAATCACAAATCACAGACGATCAATCAGACAATCACAGATGACCACAGACAATCACAATCACAATCAGAGATGACCAAAATCACAATCACAGACGATCAATCAGACAATCACAGATGACCACAGACAATCACAATCAGAGATGACCAAAATCACAATCAGAGATGACCACAGACAATCACAATCACAAATGACCACGATCACAATCACAATCAAAGATGACCAAAATCACAATCACAGACGATCAATCAGACAATCACACTCACAGATGGTCATAATCACAGACAACCACAATCACAGATGACCACAACTGATGACAATCACATATGACCAGAGACAATCGCAATCACAATCAAAGACCAAAATCACAATCACAGATGGTCACAATCACAGACAATCTCAACCAAGCAATAACAGACCATCACAATCACAGACAACAACAGATAATCGCAATCACAGACAATCACAAATGCTCACAACCATAGATGAACACAGACAATCGCAATCACCATCACAGACGACCAAACTCAATCACAGACAATCAATCACAGACAATCATAATCACAGACGATAACAGACCATCACAATCACAGACAATCACAACCTCAGACAATCACAAATCACAGACAATCACAACCTCAGGCAATCACAATCACAGACAATCGCACACAACCACAGACCCGTACCTCATCAAACTCCTCCGTCATCTTTCTGATGATCTCCGAGTTCTGCATGTGTCTGAACATCTCCAAACTCACGGCACCTAAGACACAGAACCTTCAGTAAAAATGCAGAACACTCACAGAACACAGAGCGTTTATGATCAGCAGCTCACAGACGAGTCTTACCTTTGCAGCCTGAGCACTGGATGAAGAAGTTAATGAGCTCCAGTAGAGCGACGTCTCGGTCAGTCTTATACGACTCGATCCAGTCGTCCACAACCGACTGTACAGAGAGGAGTTCATCATCAGCAGGGTGGCAATACGCCAATTATCATGATCCTTAATGCCCAATGCAACTACCTAGAACAGGCTGCGGTTGTGTGTGCGTGTACCTGTGTTGCGCTCTTGCCCAGTTTAACGATCTCAAACAGGCTGAGGTTCTCCATGCCGTTCTCCTGATGGTGGCCGTTCACTCGACCCGGCGCACGAACTAGCACACCTTTACCTTTCTCACCTGGAACCTTCTTACCCTTCTTCACAACACAGAGACCAACATAAACAAAACACAGCGTCAGCGTTTATCTTACCTCAGAATAAAGAGAATGGACTTCAAACATACGGCTCTGACAGCTGATTGGCTGCTCAACACTCAGGTACTCTCTGATTGGTTGATCGTTACCTTTCCTTTCCCTGATTTGGCATTACGGACCTCAGGATCCTCCAAGTCCGTATCGGAAGACAGCTGAGTGTCGGCTTCACTGCACAGACAAACAGAGAGTTCACGCTCAGCTACAGCAGCGTCGTGCACTGAGAGCAGCACAGTTCACGCTCAGCTACAGCAGCGTCGTGCACTGAGAGCGCAGCACAGTTCACGCTCAGCTACAGCAGCGTCGTGCACTGAGAGCAGCACAGTTCACGCTCAGCTACAGCAGCGTTGTGCACTGAGAGCAGCACAGTTCACGCTCAGCTACAGCAGCGTCGTGCACTGAGAGCGCAGCACAGTTCACGCTCAGCTACAGCAGCGTCGTGCACTGAGAGCGCAGCACAGTTCACGCTCAGCTACAGCAGCGTCGTGCACTGAGAGCGCAGCACAGTTCACGCTCAGCTACAGCAGCGTCGTGCACTGAGAGCGCAGCACAGTTCACGCTCAGCTACAGCAGCGTCGTGCACTGAGAGCGCAGCACAGTTCACGCTCAGCTACAGCAGCGTCGTGCACTGAGAGCAGCACAGTTCACGCTCAGCTACAGCAGCGTCGTGCACTGAGAGCGCAGCACAGTTCACGCTCAGCTACAGCAGCGTCGTGCACTGAGAGCGCAGCACAGGTCACGCTCAGGTACAGCAGCGTCGTGCACTGAGAGCGCAGCACAGTTCACGCTCAGCTACAGCAGCGTCGTGCACTGAGAGGGCAGCACAGTTCACGCTCAGCTACAGCAGCGTCGTGCACTGAGAGCAGCACAGTTCACGCTCAGCTACAGCAGCGTCGTGCAATGAGAGCAGCACAGTTCACGCTCAGCTACAGCAGCGTCGTGCACTGAGAGCAGCACAGTTCACGCTCAGCTACAGCAGCGTCGTGCACTGAGAGCAGCACAGTTCACGCTCAGCTACAGCAGCGTCGTGCTCTGAGAGCGCAGCACAGTTCACGCTCAGCTACAGCAGCGTCGTGCACTGAGAGCAGCACAGTTCACGCTCAGCTACAGCAGCGTCGTGCACTGAGAGCAGCACAGTTCACGCTCAGCTACAGCAGCGTCGTGCACTGAGAGCAGCACAGTTCACGCTCAGCTACAGCAGCGTCGTGCACTGAGAGCAGCACAGTTCACGCTCAGCTACAGCAGCGTCGTGCACTGAGAGCAGCACAGTTCACGCTCAGCTACAGCAGCGTCGTGCACTGAGAGCAGCACAGTTCACGCTCAGCTACAGCAGCGTCGTGCACTGAGAGCAGCACAGTTCACGCTCAGCTACAGCAGCGTCGTGCACTGAGAGCAGCACAGTTCACGCTCAGCTACAGCAACGTCGTGCACTGAGAGCAGCACAGTTCACGCTCAGCTACAGCAGCGTCGTGCACTGAGAGAGCAGCACAGTTCACGCTCAGCTACAGCAACGTCGTGCACTGAGAGCAGCACAGTTCACGCTCAGCTACAGCAGCGTCGTGCACTGAGAGCAGCACAGTTCACGCTCAGCTACAGCAACGTCGTGCACTGAGAGCAGCACAGTTCACGCTCAGCTACAGCAGCGTCGTGCACTGAGAGAGCAGCACAGTTCACGCTCAGCTACAGCAGCGTCGTGCACTGAGAGCAGCACAGTTCACGCTCAGCTACAGCAGCGTCGTGCACTGAGAGCGCAGCACAGTTCACGCTCAGCTACAGCAGCGTCGTGCACTGAGAGCGCAGCACAGTTCACGCTCAGCTACAGCAGCGTCGTGCACTGAGAGCAGCACAGTTCACGCTCAGCTACAGCAGCGTCGTGCACTGAGAGCAGCACAGTTCACGCTCAGCTACAGCAGCGTCGTGCACTGAGAGAGCAGCACAGTTCACGCTCAGCTACAGCAGCGTCGTGCACTGAGAGCAGCACAGTTCACGCTCAGCTACAGCAGCGTCGTGCACTGAGAGCGCAGCACAGTTCACGCTCAGCTACAGCAGCGTCGTGCACTGAGAGAGCAGCACAGGTCACGCTCAGCTACAGCAGCGTCGTGCACTGAGAGCAGCACAGTTCACGCTCAGCTACAGCAGCGTCGTGCACTGAGAGCAGCACAGTTCACGCTCAGCTACAGCAGCGTCGTGCACTGAGAGCAGCACAGTTCACGCTCAGCTACAGCAGCGTCGTGCACTGAGAGCAGCACAGTTCACGCTCAGCTACAGCAGCGTCGTGCACTGAGAGGGCAGCACAGTTCACGCTCAGCTACAGCAGCGTCGTGCACTGAGAGCAGCACAGTTCACGCTCAGCTACAGCAGCGTCGTGCACTGAGAGCAGCACAGTTCACGCTCAGCTACAGCAGCGTCGTGCACTGAGAGCAGCACAGTTCACGCTCAGCTACAGCAACGTCGTGCACTGAGAGGGCAGCACAGTTCACGCTCAGCTACAGCAGCGTCGTGCACTGAGAGCAGCACAGTTCACGCTCAGCTACAGCAGCGTCGTGCACTGAGAGCAGCACAGTTCACGCTCAGCTACAGCAGCGTCGTGCACTGAGAGCAGCACAGTTCACGCTCAGCTACAGCAGCGTCGTGCACTGAGAGCAGCACAGTTCACGCTCAGCTACAGCAGCGTCGTGCACTGAGAGCAGCACAGTTCACGCTCAGCTACAGCAGCGTCGTGCACTGAGAGCAGCACAGTTCACGCTCAGCTACAGCAGCGTCGTGCACTGAGAGAGCAGCACAGTTCACGCTCAGCTACAGCAGCGTCGTGCACTGAGAGGGCAGCACAGTTCACGCTCAGCTACAGCAGCGTCGTGCACTGAGAGCAGCACAGTTCACGCTCAGCTACAGCAGCGTCGTGCACTGAGAGCAGCACAGTTCACGCTCAGCTACAGCAGCGTCGTGCACTGAGAGCGCAGCACAGTTCACGCTCAGCTACAGCAGCGTCGTGCACTGAGAGGGCAGCACAGTTCACGCTCAGCTACAGCAGCGTCGTGCACTGAGAGGGCAGCACAGTTCACGCTCAGCTACAGCAGCGTCGTGCACTGAGAGCAGCACAGTTCACGCTCAGCTACAGCAGCGTCGTGCACTGAGAGGGCAGCACAGTTCACGCTCAGCTACAGCAGCGTTGTGCACTGAGAGCACAGCACAGTTCACGCTCAGCTACAGCAGCGTCGTGCATTGAGAGCAGCACAGTTCACGCTCAGCTACAGCAGCGTCGTGCACTGAGAGCAGCACAGTTCACGCTCAGCTACAGCAGCGTCGTGCACTGAGAGCAGCACAGTTCACGCTCAGCTACAGCAGCGTCGTGCACTGAGAGGGCAGCACAGTTCACGCTCAGCTACAGCAGCGTCGTGCACTGAGAGGGCAGCACAGTTCACGCTCAGCTACAGCAGCGTCGTGCACTGAGAGCAGCACAGTTCACGCTCAGCTACAGCAGCGTCGTGCACTGAGAGCAGCACAGTTCACGCTCAGCTACAGCAGCGTCGTGCACTGAGAGCAGCACAGTTCACGCTCAGCTACAGCAGCGTCGTGCACTGAGAGCGCAGCACAGTTCACGCTCAGCTACAGCAGCGTCGTGCACTGAGAGCAGCACAGTTCACGCTCAGCTACAGCAGCGTCGTGCACTGAGAGCAGCACAGTTCACGCTCAGCTACAGCAGCGTCGTGCACTGAGGGCAGCACAGTTCACGCTCAGCTACAGCAGCGTCGTGCACTGAGAGCGCAGCACAGTTCACGCTCAGCTACAGCAGCGTCGTGCACTGAGAGCAGCACAGTTCACGCTCAGCTATAAGCCCTTCTCTCATCACATAACGCCACCCGTAAAAAGTTCTAAAGGGTTCTGATGTCCTCAGTACTTTTAGTGCCACCCACACGTCCAGGCAGAGTTCTCTTGCTACGTAAAAGGGTAACCAAATTCAAGCTGGCAAGTTAACCCCAACCCCAACCCCAACCCCAGGACACTCACTGAGGGTAGTGGAAGTCCGTCTGTAAATCCTGAGCAGCGATCATTTCTCTAACATTTTCCGTTTCCTCCCCGAGTGCGTAAGACCGTCCTCCACCGTCCTCCACCGGACCCCACCGGAGCCTCCAACACCCGGTCTGCACAAACACGGACACAAACACGCAGGAGGTGAAAACAACCAGTAAACAGAGCAAAACAAAACGAGTAAACCAAGCAAAACAAAACGAGTAAACCGAGCAAATCAAAACGAGTAAACCGAGCAAAACAAAACGAGTAAACCGAGCAAAACAAAACGAGTAAACCGAGCAAAACAAAACGAGTAAACCGAGCAAAACAAAACAAAACGAGTAAACCGAGCAAAACAAAACAAAACGAGTAAACCGAGCAAAACAAAACAAAACGAGTAAACCGAGCAAAACAAAACAAAACGAGTAAACCGAGCAAAACAAAACGAAACGAGTAAACCGAGCAAAACAAAACGAGTAAACCGAGCAAAACAAAACGAGTAAACCGAGCAAAACAAAACAAAACGAGTAAACCGAGCAAAACAAAACAAAACGAGTAAACCGAGCAAAACAAAACAAAACGAGTAAACAGAGCAAAACAAAACAAAACGAGTAAACAGAGCAAAACAAAACAAAACGAGTAAACCGAGCAAAACAAAACGAGTAAACAGAGCAAAGCAAAACGAGTAAACAGAGCAAAACAAAACGAGTAAACAGCAAAACAAAACGAGTAAACAGCAAAACAAAACGAGTAAAAAGAGCAAAACAAAACGAGTAAAAAGAGCAAAACAAAACGAGTAAACAGCAAAACAAAACGAGTAAACAGCAAAACAAAACGAGTAAACAGCAAAACAAAACGAGTAAACAGAGCAAAACAAAACGAGTAAACAGAGCAAAACAAAACAAGTAAACAGAGCAAAACAAAACGAGTAAACAGAGCAAAACAAAACGAGTAAACAGAGCAAAACAAAACAAAACGAGTAAACAGAGCAAAACAAAACGAGTAAACAGAGCAAAACAAAACGAGTAAACAGAGCAAAACAAAACGAGTAAACAGAACAAAACAAAACGAGTAAACAGAGCAAAACAAAACAAGTAAACAGAGCAAAACAAAACAAGTAAACAGAACAAAACAAAACGAGTAAACAGAGCAAAGCAAAACGAGTAAAGAGCAAAACAAAACGAGTAAACAGAGCAAAACAAAACGAGTAAACAGAGCAAAACAAAACGAGTAAACAGAGCAAAACAAGTAAACTACTATTACTACTCCTACCACTATTTTTACTACTATTACCACTAGTACTGCTACTATTACTATTATTACTACTACTACTATCACTACTACCACCACTAATAATGCAACTAATACTACTTATACTATTACTACTGTCACTAATATTATGACTACTAATACTGCTACTATTACTACTACCATTAC
>NC_051233.1:34286471-34293971 GCF_015220715.1 Pygocentrus nattereri | reverse complement strand
ATGTGATATATGGTATGTGGTGTGATATATGGTATGTGATGTGACGAGATGTGTGATGTGATTTATGGTATGTGGTGTGATATATGGTATGGGATGTGAGGTGATGTGATATATGGTATTTCATGTGATGTGATGTGATATATGGAATGTGATGTGACGTGATGTGATGTATGGTATGTGGTGTGATATATGGTATGGGATGTGAGGTGATGTGATATATGGTATTTCATGTGATGTAATATATGGTATGTGATGTGACGTGATATGTGATTAGATATATGGTATGTGATGTAACATATGTGATGTGATATATGGTATGTGATGTGATATATGGTATGTGATGTGACGTGATGTGTGATGTGATATATGGTATGTGGTGTGATATATGTGATGTGATATATTGTATGTGGTGTGATATATGGTATGTGATGTGACGTGATGTGTGATGTGATATATGGTATGTGGTGTGATATATGTGATGTGATATATGGTATGTGGTGTGATATATGGTATTTCATGTGATGTGATGTGATATATGGAATGTGATGTGACGTGATGTGATGTATGGTATGTGGTGTGATATATGGTATGGGATGTGAGGTGATGTGATATGGTATGTGGTGTGATATATGGTATGGGATGTGAGGTGATGTGATATATGGTATTTCATGTGATGTGATATATGGTATGTGATGGGATGTATGGTATGTGGTGTGATATATGGTATGGGATGTGAGGTGATGTGATGTATGGTATGTGATGTGACATGATGTGTTACGTGACGTGATGTGACATATGGTATGTGGCGTGACGTGATATGTGATGTGATATGTGACGTGATGTGATATATGTGGTACATGACGTGATGCGATATGCGGCATGTGATGTGACGATGTGATATGTGACATGTGATATATGGTATGTGACGTGATGTGATATGAAGTGATTGCCGTAAATTGACGAGTCTGAGGTGTGTGTTATAGCCATAATCTATAAGATAATAATTACATAGTTATATAGTTGTAGTACTGGCCGTTCTCACTTACATTTCAGACATAATTGTATGATGTATTAATATAGTGTGTTCATTAATATAATTAATGATTATAATAAATATTTTCTCCTCAGGTTTGTCGTTTTGTCTTTTATTAATCTGATTGTTTTTTTATTATTTTGTCGTCCGGTTTGTGAACAGGTTCAGTTCTGAATGACTCAATGATAAATTATCGTGTAAATAATCTGATTGACACACTTTGATCACCACAGCCGTGTCATACAGGCCGTCTCGGCTCGGCTCTCCTGCCTGACTTACAGCAGCCGCCGCAACTGGTTCTCTACAGCAGACCCAGAACCCACAGACAGAGAACCTCCAGACGTTTAACAGTCAAACGGAACACAAACTCACCAATGAGGTCTCAAAGGGCAACTCCACCGGCTTTTCAAAATTCTCTACAATTAAAGTGACGAGATGTAAACAGCTGCTCAGAGACACCTGAGGGGTGAAAATCTGCAAATTTCTAAAAATATAAATATGTACATCTGTAAACCTCTAAATCTGTGTATATGTAAATATATAAAAATTACACACACACACACATATATATGTATGTACTGTATATAACTGTACATATGTAACTATAAATATGTAAAACTATAAATGTTCATCTGTATGTATACAAATATGTAAACATACATATACTTAATACATAATTACATACATAAATACATCATTCTAAATCTTTAAAGATGTAAATCTGTAAAGGTGTAAATGTGTGTAGGAATTATTTAATAAAAGATCAAAGACTCTTTATTCTTCATTCTTTAAACCTTTATTTTTCTATAACTTTATACTCTGTTTATCAAAAGTGCCTGTTCATCTCCATAAACTGTAAAACATCACACTTTACTGTCATAAATTAAACACAATCTCACTGGACTGAATGAAGATAAGCGCAACGTCTTTACAGTGGTGGTGATGGGAACCAGGCGTCGCCATGACTACAACACAGATCTAGACACTTTACCATCCAGAACCACCAGAGAACCTACACGAGTCTTCTGAGCTTATATGGAATGTTGATGATGGAAAACAGTGGAAAATCTGGAATAATGAGTTTTCTTTGGGGACTATTTTGCCGCACAGCGCCCTGCATGTCTCCCTCCACCATGAATGGAGTTGAAGTTCTCTAAACTCTCATAAAACAGCGTCTCAGTCATCAGGCAGTGAATTCAGAGCCAGTTCATGTAGGAACTTTCTGTAGGAGCTTTTAGAGGGACGTCTGGTTCCCATCACCACCACTGTGAGGAGCTTTTAGAGGGGGACGTCTGGTTCCCATCACCACCACTGTGAACGGCTCTGACTCGGTACGTTTATCTAGAACAGAGATTTTCACACCGAACCGCTTGGTTTACATCTGAACCAGTTAATTATGGGAAATATGTGTCCTTTGCAGTACTGGCAGTATTTGTGTATTAAAATATCAATCCACCCATCCATCTATCCGTCCATCCATTCTCTAAGCCGCTTCTCCCTCAGGGTCGTGGGGGCTGCTGGAGCCTATCCCGGCGGTCAGGGCGGAAGGCACCCTGGACAGGTCGCCAGTCCATCGCAGGGCAGATTAAAATATCAAATGAAATAAAAAACATTAAAGAACTTCTGACGTTTTAGACGTGGTGATCGTCAGAATCAATGAGCCCTTAAACTCCTGAGTTACGCTAACAGAGTTAGCAATGCACCCGACCTCGCTAACGTGGCTAAAGCTTTAGCGACGCTAGCTTAGCAGGGTGAAAGGTCAGGCAGGCAGTGTCCACTCCGCTGGACTGACCTTTATTATTATGATGAAGACGAAAGCCAGAAAACTGAAATGTTTACAGACGTTTAAAAATATTTATATGTATAAATCAGTAATAACAGGCCGGAATGACCTCGGAGGTCAGGAGGTCAGGAGGTCACTCGTGCGGCTCTGACCCCTCCAGCGCTGCGCTGTGAGGGTCGGTCACATGGCGCTCACCTCAGAGCTGAGCAGCTAATCTGATTCATGTTTTACTGCCTGTAATAAAACCGTCCAGGCTGCGTTTCCACAGCGACGCTTCAGCGTTTCAATCCACCAATTATCAACGCTGTTAGCCACATGCTAACGCTGACTGCTCAGTCAGTAGGACTCACAAACACTACAGGGTGGGCTAACGGCTAGCAGCCTGAGGCTACATGCTAACCGCTTTACTGAACTAACAGGGCTGAGCTGCACCAGCGCTGGTCCGAAGGCTCTCGGCGTAAAACGTCTCCCGTTTCCAGCCGGAACTTTGATCAGAGACACAGGAGGCTAAAGAAGCCTAGAGCCTGTCCTGACCAGCTATCGATGCGGCGGGAATGCTGCGGCAGGAACGCTGCGGCGGGAACGCTGTGGCGGGAACACTGCGGAACCTAACGGCGCGAACAAGCTGCAGACGCTACTTTCACTGAAGACATGAGACCAGCAGGGGGCAGCGCAGCACCTGCCTACTGAAACCCAACTTTGTTTAAAGGGAAGTGACACACACACACACACACACACACACACACACACACACACACACACACACACACACACACACACACACTTTATTTACTCTCAAAACCCACACAGGTCTTAGAGTTTATATGGAATGTAGGCTGGAAAACTGTGGAAAATCTGAAGTCATAAATTTTCTTTGGGGACTATTTTGCATCTTGAATGGATCAAAAATAAACTGTATAAATTATTAGACCAAAACTTTTCCACAAAACACAAAACTAGAGGTGGATGTCTGAGTCCTGTCCCCTCACGTCATCACACCACCGATTTATGCAGAGACTTTGAAAAATGGGTGGAATTCCCCTTTACGGCACAGCCACACTAGAGTTTGTAAGCTTTAAATTACATTTAATTAAATTCACTTCAGGTTTGATATGTGAATCAAACAATAGTGATTAACAGTGACTATCAGTGACCAACAATGACTAATAGTGACTAACAATGACTAATAGTGACTAACAGTGACTAATAGTGACTATCAGTGACTAATAGTGACTATCAGTGACCAACAATGACTAATAGTGACTAACAGTGACTAATAGTGACTATCAGTGACTAATAGTGACTATCAGTGACCAACAATGACTAATAGTGACTAACAGTGACTAATAGTAACTATTAGTGACTAAAAATGACTATTAATGACTAACGGTGACTAATAGTCACCAACAGTGAGCAACTGTAACTAATAGTGACTCTTAGTGACTAACTATGACTGATAGTGTCTGATAGTGACTGATACTAATTTAAAAAGTGTCCAATCATGAAGCTTTAAACATTTATTCAGCACTGATGATGAAATAAACCCATAAGCACAGACTGTTTGACACACAGTCAGTTTTACTGTACGTCTTAATGGAGTTGGCCAACTTGCTAACTGCAATGTTAGCTCCTTGGCTAACTGCAGCTGCACGCTGATGGCGCCGGTCACCTCCACCTTACTACTACAGCAGCACTTTAACGTCACAGTCACTGAATAATCTGATATCACTGCATTAATATTTTATGCTAGCGAGTTAGCCGCCATGCTAATGCAGCGAACTGAGGGATTTGGTGACGACGGAAGCGGCGAACGTCGAGTGCGACTGCGCTTTAGAACCGAGACCGTCTGTTATTTAGCGCCGTACATGCGCTCAATGTCCTGTAAATAGTGTCTCTGCAGCTCCTTCCTCTTCAGCTTGAAGGCGTCCGTCACCAGGCCGGTCTCGGGGGTCCACGGCTGAGAACTCAGACGCACCTTCAGGGGCACCTCGGAGCGCTGCAGCTTACCTACACACACACACACACACACACACACACACACACACACACACACACACACACACACATAAACAACACACACACACACACACACACACACACACACACACACACACACACACATTACTGATCATGTTTTATACAATGTACATTTTCACCTGAAAGGCTAAAAGACTAAAAACCATTGACGATTGGAACCTCTAACACAAGTGGTTACCATTAGAGACCACTAATTTCCTAGTGGACACCAGTAGATCTCATTAGGAAGCCATCAAATGCATCTGGAATCAGTTAAACCATTAGAGTCCTTTACACTGAGAGAAAAGCCCATCAGGAAAACACTAAGCACCATAACTGACTAATGGAACCAGCAGGAGCCAGTAGAACCTTCTGATGGTTCCAAGTTTCAGGTTGAGTGATGCTTCACACCGATGACCAGCAACTGTGAAAAAAATCAAGCGAGCAAAGTTTGTCTATACAGCAGTTTTCACAGCAGGTACAAATCCAGGTCCGAGCCCCCATGAGCGGCGTCAGCGGTGACAGCGGCAAGGAAAGCGTTCTTGAGAGGAACCAAGACTCAGAAGGGGAACCCGTCCTCCTCTGACCACACCGGAGAGCAAACAGCGCCTGTAGTAATTCCTCCCATAGTCCTCCGTTCTGCTCTGTGAGCTGAAGAACCGCTGGAGGACCGAACACACAGCGATGTGGGAGTGTCTGGGTGCTTGTGCGTACTGATGAAGTGGGTGGGGCTTACTTGTGGAAGCAACTTCCTTGATGGCCTTTAGCACTTCCTGTTCCAGAACGGCATCATTGCAGAGCTCCTCCCACTTGCCCACGATCCCATGCTTTTTGGCCACTTCAGTTAGCCGCTTCTGATTGGGCACCACAAAGCTGATGATGTAGTTCTGACTGCTGATTGGACAGAGAAAACAGGCTAAAGAATAGAGTTTCTATATATATATATATATATATATATATATATATATATATATATATACGGTATAGTTTACAGTGTACAGTGTAGAGTATATAGTTTACAGTGTATACTGTATAGTTTACAGAGTACAGTTTACAGTGTATAGTATAGTTTATGGAATACGGTGTATAATTTACAGTGTATAGTGTAGAGTATAGTTTATGGTATATGGTGTATAATTTACAGTGTATAGTGTAAAGTATAGTTTATGGTATATGGTGTATAATTTACAGTGTATAGTGTAGAGTATAGTTTATGGTATACGGTGTATAATTTACAGTGTATAGTGTAGAGTATAGTTTATGGTATATGGTGTATAATTTAGAGTGTATAGTGTAGAGTATAGTTTATGGTATACAGTGTATAATTTACAGTGTATAGTGTAGAGTATAGTTTATGGTATACGGTGTGTAATTTACAGTGTATAGTGTAGAGTATAGTTTATGGTATACGGCGTATAATTTACAGTGTATAGTGAAGAGTAGAGGTTATGGTATATGGTGTATAATTTACAGTGTATAGTGTAGAGTATAGTTTATGGTATACGGTGTGTAATTTACAGTGTATAGTTTATGGTATACAGTGTATAATTTACAGTGTATAGTGTAGAGTATGGTTTATGGTATACGGTGTGTAATTTACAGTGTATAGTGTATAGTTTATGGTATACGGTGTATAATTTACAGTGTATAGTGAAGAGTAGAGTTTATGGTATATGGTGTATAATTTACAGTGTATAGTGTAGAGTATAGTTTATGGTATATGGTGTGTAATTTACAGTGTATAGTTTATGGTATATGGTGTATAATTTACAGTGTATAGTGAAGAGTAGAGTTTATGATATATGGTGTATAATTTACAGTATATAGTGTAGAGTATAGTTTATGGTATACGGTGTGTAATTTACAGTGTATAGTTTATGGTATACGGTGTGTAATTTACAGTGTATAGTGTAGAGTATAGTTTATGGTATATGGTGTATAATTTACAGTGTATAGTGAAGAGTATAGTTTATGGTATACAGTGTGTAATTTACAGTGTATAGTGTAGAGTATAGTTTATTGTATATGGTGTATAATTTACAGTGTATAGTGAAGAGTATAGTTTATGGTATATGGTGTGTAATTTACAGTGTATAGTGAAGAGTATAGTTTACAGTGTATAATTTTCAGTGTATAGTGTAGAGTGTAGTTTATGGTATACAGTGTGTAATTTACAGTGTATAGTGAAGAGTATAGTTTATGGTATACGGTGTGTAATTTACAGTGTATAGTGTATAGTTTATGGTATGCAGTGTATAATTTACAGTGTATAGTGAAGAGTAGAGTTTATGGTATATGGTGTATAATTTACAGTATATAGTGTAGAGTATAGTTTATGGTATATGGTGTGTAATTTACAGTGTATAGTTTATGGTATATGGTGTATAATTTACAGTATATAGTGTAGAGTATAGTTTATGGTATACGGTGTGTAATTTACAGTGTATAGTGTAGAGTATAGTTTACTGTATATGGTGTATAATTTACAGTGCATAGTGAAGAGTATAGTTTATGGTATATGGTGTGTAATTTACAGTGAATAGTGAAGAGTATAGTTTACAGAGCATAGTGTATAGTAGAGTTTACAGTGTATAGTTTACAGTGTATAGTGTATAGTAGAGTTTACAGTGTATAGTCTACAGTGTATAGTGTATAGTAGAGTTTACAG
>NC_051233.1:34278971-34283971 GCF_015220715.1 Pygocentrus nattereri | reverse complement strand
ACACGTTAATGAATCGGTGAGTGTCGGGATAAAGAGGAGCTCCACCACACAACATCAACCGCACACACCCTCCTAACAGACCACACACTCGCCTGAACACCAGCCTGGGGGGAGAGAGAGACAGAGAGGCAGAGACAGAGAGACAGAGAGGCAGAGAGAGAGAGAGAGAGACAGAGAGGCAGAGACAGAGAGACAGAGAGGCAGAGAGAGAGAGAGACAGAGAGAGAGAGAGAGACAGACAGACAGACAGACAGAGAGAGAGAGAGAGATAGAGAGAGAGACAGACAGACAGACAGACAGACAGACAGAGAGAGAGAGAGAGAGAGAGAGAGACAGACAGACAAACAGACAGAGAGAGAGAGAGAGAGAGAGAGAGAGAGAGACAGAGAGAGAGAGAGAGAGAGAGAGAGGGAGACAGACAGACAGACAGACAGAGAGAGAGAGAGAGAGAGAGAGAGGTGTTTAGACTGTGTGAGCAGTGAATATGTGAATAACAATTCTCAGTTACTGGCGAGTCTGATGGTCTCAGTTACTGGCGAGTCTGATGGTCTCAGTTACTAGCGTGTCTGATGGTCTCAGTTACTGGCGTGTCTGATGTTCTCAGTTACTGGCGAGTCTGATGGTCTCAGTTACTGGCGAGTCTGATGGTCTCAGTTACTGGCGTGTCTGATGGTCTCAGTTACTGGCGAGTCTGATAGTCTCAGTTACTGCCGTGTCTGATGGTCTCAGTTACTGGCGAGTCTGATGGTCTCAGTTACTGGCGTGTCTGATGGTCTCAGTTACTGGCGAGTCTGATGGTCTCAGTTACTGGCGAGTCTGATGGTCTCAGTTACTGGCGTGTCTGATGGTCTCAGTTACTGGCGAGTCTGATGGTCTCAGTTACTGGCGTGTCTGATGGTCTCAGTTACTGGCGAGTCTGATGGTCTCAGTTACTGGCGAGTGTGATGGTCTCAGTTACTGGCGTATCTGATGGTCTCAGTTACTGGCGAGTCTGATGGTCTCAGTTACTGGCGAGTCTGATGGTCTCAGTTACTGGCGTGTCTGAGGGTCTCAGTTACTGGCGTGTCTGAGGGTCTCAGTTACTGGCGTGTCTGATGGTCTCAGTTACTGGCGTGTCTGATGGTCTCAGTTACTGGCGTGTCTGATGGTCTCAGTTACTGGCGAGTCTGATGGTCTCAGTTACTGGCGAGTCTGATGGTCTCAGTTACTGGCGTGTCTGAGGGTCTCAGTTACTGGCGTGTCTGAGGGTCTCAGTTACTGGCGAGTCTGATGGTCTCAGTTACTGGCGAGTGTGATGGTCTCAGTTACTGGCGTGTCTGATGGTCTCAGTTACTGGCGAGTCTGATGGTCTCAGTTACTGGCGAGTCTGATGGTCTCAGTTACTGGCGTGTCTGAGGGTCTCAGTTACTGGCGTGTCTGATGGTCTCAGTTACTGGCGTGTCTGATGGTCTCAGTTACTGGCGTGTCTGATGGTCTCAGTTACTGGCGAGTCTGATGGTCTCAGTTACTGGCGAGTCTGATGGTCTCAGTTACTGGCGTGTCTGAGGGTCTCAGTTACTGGCATGTCTGATGGTCTCAGTTACTGCCGTGTCTGATGGTCTCAGTTACTGGCGAGTCTGATGGTCTCAGTTACTGGCGAGTGTGATGGTCTCAGTTACTGGCGTATCTGATGGTCTCAGTTACTGGCGAGTCTGATGGTCTCAGTTACTGGCGAGTCTGATGGTCTCAGTTACTGGCGTGTCTGAGGGTCTCAGTTACTGGCGTGTCTGAGGGTCTCAGTTACTGGCGTGTCTGATGGTCTCAGTTACTGGCGTGTCTGATGGTCTCAGTTACTGGCGTGTCTGATGGTCTCAGTTACTGGCGAGTCTGATGGTCTCAGTTACTGGCGAGTCTGATGGTCTCAGTTACTGGCGGGTCTGATGGTCTGTGAGTTACTGGCGAGTCTGATGGTCTCAGTTACAGGCGAGTCTGATGGTCTGTGAGTTACTGGCGAGTCTGATGGTCTCAGTTACTGGCGAGTCTGATGGTCTCAGTTACTGGCGTGTCTGATGGTCTCAGTTACTGGCGTGTCTGAGGGTCTCAGTTACTGGCGTGTCTGATGGTCTCAGTTACTGGCGTGTCTGATGGTCTCAGTTACTGGCGAGTCTGTTGGTCTCAGTTACTGGCGAGTCTGATGGTCTGTGAGTTACTGGCATGTCTGATGGTCTCAGTTACTGCCGAGTCTGATGGTCTGTGAGTTACTGGCGAGTCTGGTGGTCTCAGTTACTGGCGAGTCTGATGGTCTGTGAGTTACTGGCGAGTCTGATGGTCTCAGTTACTGGCGAGTCTGATGGTCTGTGAGTTACTGGCGAGTCTGATGGTCTCAGTTACTGGCGAGTCTGATGGTCTCAGTTACTGGCGAGTCTGATGGTCTGTGAGTTACTGGCGAGTCTGATGGTCTCAGTTACTGGCGAGTCTGATGGTCTCAATTACTGGCGAGTCTGATGGTCTGTGAGTTACTGGCGAGTCTGATGGTCTGTGAGTTACTGGTGAGTCTGATGGTCTGTGAGTTACTGGCATGTCTGACGGTCTCAGTTACTGGCGAGTCTGTTGTCGATCATCATTGACGCTGCTCTTTAACACAAATGATTCAGGAAAAACAAATCATTTCCGTGAACGACTCATTGGTGAGCAGAAATGTGACTCACGTGTTGCAGATGGGTGTGTCCGCTCTGCTGTCCAGTTGCTGCAGCTTGTATCTGTAGGCCATCCTAAACAGAGTCCTCTGGACCAGACTGGACTCGTTGACCTTACTCATCACGTTCTTATAGATCCGGTCCATAATCTCCTGAACATGCACGGTGACACATGATCAGCATTTACCATGCAATTTACAACTCGAGTTCAAACCAAAATCACCCACAATTCCCCATTTCACCAAAACAGTCAATCAGCCAAGACATGCGCTTCAGTGTAAGCTCTGCAGCAATGGGGCCACTGTTCTAACAGCCAGCAAAGCCAGCATGTCGTGGATGCTGGTCAGCAGCAGTGGAAGTGGTTTCTGCTTCGCTGGAGAAGAAGGAACATTTTGCTTTTGTATGAATGTTATAAAGACTTTATTCCAGGTGATTTTGGATCATTTATCATGAGATAATATGCTGTGTTTTGGTTACTGGTATTAAGTTTCTGTGACCCTTATTAGTAATTACCATGGACAGAAACACTGAGACCAGTGCTGAAAGAGAGTCGACGTTACGGGAAGACGGACATCGGCTGTGAGGCTTTACTGTAACGGGGCGCTGACGGGGCTGAGCAGGGAAAGGAAACCCGGTCTGGGGAAAAACCTGAAAACACTTTCTGTCTCACAATGTTGTTAAAAACAGGAACAAAGCGAACGGTTCCCGAGCGACATGGACTCCAGGCTGACCAGTCGGAGCTCTGCTATCCAGACGTGCGTCACGCAGACGTGTGATGAGGAGATTAAAGTCGATGGACGATCAGACGAGAGTGAAACAAGCGAGAACTCCCAGAGCCTGTCAGACTGAACGGGCTGGAAAAGCGGTGTGTTAGTGTGTGTGTTAGTGTGTGTTAGTGTGTGTGTGTGTTTGTGTGTGTGTGTGTGTGTGTGTGTTTGTGTGTGTGTGTGTTAGTGAGGAGCGGCACGGGCAAGTTCTTACCGGAACAGCGGCGATCAGAGTGGGCTTCAGCACGGAGCAGTCCCCCTTACTGCCCTTCTTAATCTTAGTGGACTACACACACACACACACACACACACACACAGTCAAACTGAAACACAATAATAGTGAAAACCAATGTATGTGTGTGTCTGCATGTGTGTATGCGCGTGTGTGTGTGTGTGTTACCTGGTCTGACAGTGTGTGTGTGTGTGTTTCTGTGTGTGTGTGTGTTAGCTGGTCTGACAGTGTTTGTGTGTGTGAGTGTGGGTGTGTGTTACCTGTTTTGACAGTGTGTGTGTGTGTGTTACCTGGTCTGACTGTGTGTGTGTGTGTGTGTGTTACTTGGTCTGACAGTGTGTGTGTGTGTGTTACTTGGTCTGACAGTGTGTGTGTGTTACTTGGTCTGACAGTGTGTGTGTGTTACCCGGTCTGACAGTGTGTGTGTGTGTGTGTTACCTGGTCTGACAGTGTGTGTGTGTGTGTGTGTGTGTGTGTGTGTGTGTGTTACCTGGTCTGACAGTGTGTGTGTGTGTGTTACCTGGTCTGACAGTGTGTGTGTGTGTGTGTGTGTGTGTGTGTGTGTGTTACCTGGTCTGACAGTGTGTGTGTGTGTGTGTTACCTGGTCTGACAGTGTGTGTGTGTGTGTTACCTGGTCTGACAGTGTGTGTGTGTGTGTTACCTGGTCTGACAGTGTGTGTGTGTGTTACTTGGTCTGACAGTGTGTGTGTGTGTGTTTCTGTGTGTGTGTGTGTGTGTGTTAGCTGGTCTGACAGTGTTTGTGTGTGTGAGTGTGGGTGTGTGTTACCTGTTTTGACAGTGTGTGTGTTACCTGGTCTGACTGTGTGTGTGTGTGTTACTTGGTCTGACAGTGTGTGTGTGTGTGTGTGTGTGTGTTACTTGGTCTGACAGTGTGTGTGTGTTACCTGGTCTGACAGTGTGTGTGTGTGTGTGTTACCTGGTCTGACAGTGTGTGTGTGTGTGTTACCTGGTCTGACAGTGTGTGTGTGTGTGTGTGTGTGTGTGTTACCTGGTCTGACAGTGTGTGTGTGTGTGTTTCCTGGTCTGACAGTATGTGTGTGTGTGTGTGTGTGTGTGTGTGTGTTACCTGGTCTGACAGTGTGTGTGTGTGTGTGTGTGTTACCTGGTCTGACAGTGTGTGTGTGTGTGTGTGTGTGTGTGTTACCTGGTCTGACAGTGTGTGTGTGTGTGTGTGTGTGTTACCTGGTCTGACAGTGTGTGTGTGTGTGTTACTTGGTCTGACAGTGTGTGTGTTACCTGGTCTGACTGTGTGTGTGTGTGTGTCTTACCTGGTCTGACAGTGTGTGTGTGTGTGTGTGTTACTT
>NC_051233.1:34241471-34273971 GCF_015220715.1 Pygocentrus nattereri | reverse complement strand
CTGTGATCTTGATTACCGATCTGTGATCTCGATTACCGATCTGTGACCTTTATTACCGATCTGTGATCTCGATTACCGATCTGTGATCTCGATTACCAATCTGTGATCTCGATTGCCGATCTGTGACCTTTATTACCGATCTGTGATCTCGATTACCGAACTGTGATCTCGATTACCGATCTGTGATCTCGATTACCGATCTGTGATCTCGATTACCGAACTGTGACCTTTATTACCGATCTGTGATCTCGATTACCGAACTGTGATCTCGATTACCGATCTGTGATCTCGATTACCGAACTGTGATCTCGATTACCGAACTGTGACCTTTATTACCGATCTGTGATCTCGATTACCGATCTGTGATCTCGATTACCGAACTGTGATCTCGATTACCCAACTGTGATCTCGATTACCGTTCTGTGATCTTTATTACCGATCTGTGATGTTTATTAGCAATCTGTGATCTCGATTACCGATCTGTGATCTCGATTACCGATCTGTGATCTCGATTACCGATCTGTGACCTTTATTACCGATCTGTGATCTCGATTACCGAACTGTGATCTCGATTACCGATCTGTGATCTCGATTACCGATCTGTGATCTCGATTACCGAACTGTGATCTCGATTACCGAACTGTGACCTTTATTACCGATCTGTGATCTCGATTACCGATCTGTGATCTTTATTACCGAACTGTGATCTCGATTACCGTTCTGTGATCTTTATTACCGATCTGTGATCTTTATTACCGAACTGTGATCTCGATTACCGATCTGTGATCTCGATTACCGAACTGTGATCTCGATTACCGAACTGTGACCTTTATTACCGATCTGTGATCTCGATTACCGATCTGTGATCTCGATTACCGAACTGTGATCTCGATTACCCAACTGTGATCTCGATTACCGTTCTGTGATCTTTATTACCGATCTGTGATCTTTATTAGCGATCTGTGATCTCGATTACCGATCTGTGATCTCGATTACCGAACTGTGATCTCGATTACCGAACTGTTGATCTGTGTTGGTAATTATTTATTAGTTACTACTCTTAGGTGTGTATAATCTATCCATGAGTGTAATTATTGATCTGTGATACAGGTTTTTGATCTGTGATGGTGAAACACTCACAGTTCTCAGGTTTGGCTCCCAGGTCTATGACGTCCTGCATTTTATGTATTGTCAGGGATTGTGGGTAATCTCCTGCAGTGACGCTCCCACTGCCAATGTAGATCACATGCTTCAGTCCTGGAACCTCAGCCATCACAGCCTGAGACACATGGGGGGGATAGTGGGTGGGTGGGAACGTATGTTAATATATCTGCCACAGACTTTTCTGTGTGTTTACACTGACCTTCAGCTTAGAGTCCAGCAGCTCTTTGCTGGTGATGAGGAGAGTTGCTCCACACTGATTCAGGCCGAAAGCGACAGCGTCTTCTCCCAGAGTGGCATAGAGTGTCACCACTGCACACAGACAGGATCAAAACCAACAACAAACAATGATAAAAAAATGCAGAGAACATGTGACTCCTAACAACCACCTGGAAGCCCTGGTAGACACCAAAACTGCCCCCATCAGATAAACAGCACTGAAAGCTCTGATTTCTGAGAGAGAGGAGGAGATCAAGCTGCCTCACATCTGAAAACATCCACAGGTGTTTCTGTCCATCCTTCCACTGTGAGAAGACTACTCAGTGCTGTGGGTCTGAAAGGACGTGTAGCTGATCAAGAAGAACCTCACTGAGAAAAGGAGACGGACACATCAAACAAAGAAGCTGGACGATGGACTGACCGCCCCAGAGTCCAGACCTCAGCACCACTGAATGGGTTTGATTACTTCAGAAAATCATCAACCAGCTTCTAAGACTAAACTTTGGAGGCGTGTCTGCACGTTCTTTGAGGGGCTGAAAGTGAGGCTCCTGAGAAGAACGGAAGTTGGATTGAAGAGTGACTCACACAGCTGAGATCAGACTGAACTGCTGAGGATTCTGGGTGATTTTCTGTTGAATGTGTGTCACTGGTTTCTCTGTAGAGTGTGTTTAATAAAGTGTGTGTTTAGTGAATCAGTGTTTATTACGTGGGTAGTTGCGTCTGAAGCAGGCCTGCGCAGTGACCATCCAGTCCGCTCGCGTCTCACAGAAGATGGCGATGTTGGTCGCTGGCTGTTGACCCAACGCCGCTAGCCCACTGCCCAGCAGCTCCACCTCACGCTCCACGTCCTCATATGACTTCCAGCTGTACTCTCCCAGCACCAGCTGCACACAATCAACCAATCAATCATCTGTAATTATGACAGACCGATAATTCACAACATCATCCTGACGTGACCACACCACCTGCAGTTCCTCTAGCTAGACCAGTGAGTGGCGTTAGCTAGGACCGGATCTGTTCTCAGGGTTCCCTCAACAAACTAATACAAAACATTACGTGAGGAGAAGGAGTCGTGGGCTGGAGGTCAGGGAACCAGCCTTGTGACCGGTTTGATCCCCTGAGCCAACAGTACATGACTGAGGTGTCCTTGAGCAAGACACCTAACCCCCAACTGCTCACTGGGTGCTGTGGATAGGGCTGCCCACTGCTCCGGGCAAGTGTGCTCACTGCCCCCTAGTGTGTGTGTTCACTAGTG
Organism: Pygocentrus nattereri; assembly: GCF_015220715.1. Taxonomy (NCBI): domain Eukaryota; kingdom Metazoa; phylum Chordata; class Actinopteri; order Characiformes; family Serrasalmidae; genus Pygocentrus; species Pygocentrus nattereri. Next base: position 34,271,336 of record NC_051233.1, on the reverse strand, counting down.
TGTATGTGGTGTGTCACTGCATGGATGGATTAAATGCGGAGGTGAAATTTCCCCGTTGTGGGTCTAATAAGGGTCACTTCATGTTAAAACAAGCCCCCATGACCAGCCCCTCTGACCGTCTAACGCTGCGCTGGTTGGCTCAGATGTTATCGTTGATGGTAGTGCAGTAGTGCTGCTGTTAGACGGCATTAGCTGGAATGCTAGTGCAGCTGTGGTGTCATTAATTAGGTCTAGTGTTAACTGGAATTCTGTCAATGCATTTCAAGTGATTCCACTTAAAAAGTAAGCATACAGCCCTGCTGACTGACTGACTGACTGACCGACCGACTGACCGATTGATGGATTACCTTCTGGAAGACCTTCCCGTCGGGTTGGGTCTCTTTCTCCTGAGAGATTATCTCCCTCGTCCCCAGGCAGGGAAACTGTTTGAAGTTGGTCACTGCGTGTCTGAAGAGTTTGTCCAGTGTGTCCACTCCCTCAAAGCCCTGCTTGGCCAGAGCCTCCACACTGTCCACCGCCCGGTACGGACCCTCCGGATGCCCTGACACACTGCGAGCCCTCACACACACCGACATCCTGAACACACACACACACTGTTATCCTATATGAGAGCCCCTGATTCTGATGCTGCCGACATTAAAACTGAATATAAACTATAAACCCGGCCAGTGTGGAACTGTTAGAGTCCACCTGAAGCACATTACACAGACCTGTTAACTCATGGAGCCGCATTACAGAAACACCCGAAATCTGATGTGCGACGTCACTCCAGACTGAATTTAGTTCAGTATCTATTCCAGAATATCAGCTCCACCTTCATCATCTCATCATTAACTCCAGATTAGAAAACAGCACCACACAAACATCCTAACTAGACTAAGCCTCCTAAATCCTGTCCTAACCTTAGGATGAACCCCAGCAGGGTCCTGACTTCTGTTTAAGGCCCGTTTCTCTGGTTCTGAGGCGGCTGAGTCAGGCAGCGTAGTTCACTACCAGCATAATGTACTGTAAAACGCGGCTTTCAATGGGAGATGTTTTCCTCTTCTAACTCTGCGTTTTAAACAGCTCAGACGCTGCCGACTCGAACTCCACCGCCCCTCTGATCTCCTTCCTGTGTTAATGTAGATGATGAAATATTACAGTGATGGTGGTGAATAATGAGGAGGCGGAGCTGAACGAGTGTCTGTTTATTAGGAGGAGGAACGTTAGCGCACTCGGCTAAAGCGCAACCAGCATGACCACAGTGGGGTGACCAGCGTAAACCAGTGGACAGTCTGAGATTTCTTTGATATTGTCAGGAAATGAGCAGGTGTAAAACCTGAGACTGTGTCTTCGTGAGTATCTGAGGTGGCGAAGCGTCGGTTTAAAGTAAGGTGAACTACTGAAATGAGAAGATGCTGAAGTGCAGGTTCTCCTCTGAGCTCCAGCACATCTGCACCGAAGAGCCTCACATGGTTCATATCTTTGGTGTTTATTACTCATGTTCTAATATTCCTGCTCTCATCTGACGGGAGAGATACAGAGACAGAGAGAGAGAGAGAGAGAGAGAGAGAGAGACAGAGAGAGACAGAAAGAGAGACAGAGAGAGAGAAACAGAGAGAGAGAAAGAGAAGAAAGAGAGAAGAAAGAGAGAGAGTGAGAAGAAAGAGAGCGAGACAGAGAGAGAAGAAAGAAAGAGTGAGAGAGAGAAAGAGAGAAGAAATAGAGAGAAAGAAGAAAGAGAGAGAAAAAGAGAGAGAGAGAGAGAGAGAGAGAGAGATAGAGAGATAAGTGGAGAGAGAGCGTGGTAGAGAGAGATAGAGAGATAAGTGGAGAGAGAGCGTGGTAGAGAGAGATAGAGAGATAAGTGGAGAGAGAGCGTGGTAGAGAGAGATAGAGAGATAAGTGGAGAGAGAGCTCAGCTCTGGGACACCTGGTTTTCTCAGCAGCCTCCAGAAACACCAACCGGCCAAATATTTACTCAACACAGTTATTACCATCTAACTCACACACACACACACACTCACACACACTCACACACACTGTGTAATCTGTGTAGTTTTATGTTTTTTAATGTGGATTAAATCTAAAGCTGTTCTGCTGCCTCAGATTCAGGATCCAACTTAAAACAGACTATTTCTGTCATTAATGTTTAATAATATTTATATATAATAATAATTAATAGAACTTATGACTGATAATGTTTCTAATGAAGGACACACCCAGGGTCCGACTACAAACACTGACATATCTTATTACTACAGTTCAAGTAGTGTTACTATTACACACTCCTGAAAAGCTGGTTCCTCACGGGTTCTTCAGTAAAGAGAACGGTTCCACACAAAGAACCGCTTACATGATGAAATGATGCAGAGAATGTGTCATATTCGGTTCTATACAGCACCGTAAAGGGTTCTGCTATTCTGTACAAGCTTGACATCGAAACAATAGAACCCTTATTGGTACAAACACACACACACACACAGCTGTTTTACATAATTTTTCTCTATCAATTTGCATAACAGTTTTCAGGAGGTTGTGTTTCTCTTACACACTGATTTACATCACTGACACATAACAACTGCACAACTCTGACCCGGCTGCCCCCACCCACTCACACACTGACACAAAAACACTCCGGTCTGGCTGGTTTGATTTGCCTGAGGACCCGTTTAAACACACAACGGCTCTGTGTGCGGTAAACAATATCTGAGCTGTAATAAAACAAACGTACAGTCAACTGAACACAACACACAACAACAGTTCACTGTTCCACCTTAAACTCCTCTGTATCTCACCGATCCACCTTAAACTCCTCTGTATCTCACCGATCCACCTTAAACTGCCCTGTATCTCACCGACCCACCTTAAACTCCTCTGTATCTCACCGACCCACCTTAAACTCCTCTGTATCTCACCGACCCACCTTAAACTCCTCTGCATCTCACCGATCCACCTTAAACTCCTCTATATCTCACCTCCTTCTTCTACTTCTTCTTCTTTCGGCTGCTTCCTTTAGGGGTCGCCACAGCGGATCATCTGCCTCCATCTTGCCCTATCCACTGCCTCCTCTACTTTCACACCAACCATCTCCATGTCTCCAAACCGTCCATCATAGCAGGATGCACTGCTGTCTTGTAGACCTTCCCTTTCACTCTTGCTGCTATCCTTCTGTCACACATCAGCCCTGACACCCGTCTCCACCCACTCCATCCTGCCTGCACCCTCTTCTTCACCTCTTTTCTACACTGTCCATTGCTCTGGATGTTTGACCCAAGATATTTGAAGTCATCCACCTTTACGACCTCTACTCCTTGCATCTTCACCTTTCCACCTGCCTCCCTCTCATTCACACACATGTATTCCGTCTTGTCTCTACTGACCTTCATTCCTCTCCTCTCCAGTGCAAACCTCCACCTCTCCAGATTCTCTTCCACCTGCTCTCTACTCTCACCACAGATTACAATGTCATCTGCAAACATCATGGTCCATGGAGCCTCCTGCCTGACCTCATCTGTCAACCTGTCCATCACCATTGCAAACAAGAAGGGGCTCAAAGCTGATCCCTGATGTAACCCCACCTTCACCTTGAAACCATTTGTCACTCCAACTGCACACCTCACCCCTGTCTCACTATCCTCATACATGTCCTGCACCACCCTAACATACTTTTCAGCTACACCCGACTTCCTCATACAGTACCACAGTTCCTCTCTTGGCACCCTATCATCTGCCTTCTCTAGATCCACAAAGACACAATGCAGCTCCTTCTGACCTTCTCTGTACTTCTCTACCAACACTCTCAACGCAAACACTGCATCTGTGGTGCTCTTTCTGGGCATGAAACCAAACTGCTGCTCACTGATCTGGACCTCTCGCCTTAGCCTTGCTTCAACAACTCTTTCCCATACCTTCATGGTGTGGCTCATCAACTTTATACCTCTGTAGTTACTGCAGCTCTGCACATCACCCTTGTTCTTAAAAATGGGGACCAGTGCACTGCTTCTCCACTCATCAGGCATCCTCTCACTCTCCAGGAGTTTGTTAAACAACCTGGTTAAAAAGTCCACTGCCTTCTCTCCTAAACATCTCCATACCTCCACAGGTCTGTCATCTGGACTAACTGCCTTTCCATTCTTCATCTTTTTTAAAGCTGCTCTCACTTCCACTTTACTAATTCTCTGCACTTCCTGATCCACTACCTCTCCCCCGTTGTCCTCCTCTCTCTCGTTTTCCTCTTCATTAGTTCTTCAAAGTACTCCTTCCATCTACTCAACACTCTCTGTTCACTCACTAGTACATTTCCCTCTCTATCCTTTATCAGCCTAACCTGCTGTACATCCTTTCCAGCTCTATCTCTCTGTTTAGCCAAACGATACAAGTCCTTTACTCCTTCTTTACTGTCCAGTCTCTCATACAGCTCATCATAGGCCTGAGCCTTTGCCTTTGCCACCATTCTCTTCGCTATACGACCAGCCTCACAGCACTCCTGCCTACTTCCTTCATCTCTCTGGTTATCCCACTTTTTCTTAGCTGCCTTCTTCTTCTGAATACTCTCCTGGACTTCCTCATTCCACCACCAACTTTCCTAGTCTTCTTTCCTCTGACCAGACGAAACACCCAACACATTCCTGCCAGTTTCTCTCACCACCTTAGCTGTAGTTTCCCAGTCCTCAGGTAGCTCCTCACTGCCCCCAAGGGCCTGTTGCAATTTTCCCTGAACTGCCTGCAACCATCCTCCTCCTTCAGCTTCCACCATCTAATCTTTGGCTCTGTCTTCACTCTCTTCCTCTTCTTTGTTTCTAATCTCATTCTACAGACAACCACCCTATGTTGCCTTGCTACACTTTCCCCTGGTACCACTTTACAATCTCCAATCTCCTTTAGGTGGCATCTCCTGCTAAGGAAATAATCCACCTGTGTGCACCTCCCTCCACTCTTGTATGTCACCCTGTGTTCTTCCCTCTTCTGAAAATACGTGTTCACCACAGCCATTTCCATTCTCTCTGCAAAATCTACAACCATCTGACCTTCCGCATTTCTGTCTTTCACACCATACATACCCAGCACCTCTTCATCCCCTCTGTTCCCTTCACCAACATGTCCATTGAAGTCTGCACCAATCATTAATCTCTCCTCTCTAGGGACACCATCTACCACTTCATCCATCTTACTCCACCTCTATACCTCACCAACCCACCTTAATCTCCTCTCTATCTCACCGTTCCACCTTAAACTCCAATATATCTCCCTGTTCCACCTTAAACTCCTCTATATTTCCCCGTTCCACCTTAAACTCCTCTATATTTCCCTGTTCCACCTTAAACTCCACTATATCTCCCTGTTCCACCTTAAACTCCACTATATCTCACTGATCCACCTTAAACTCCACTATATCTCACTGATCCACCTTAATATGTATGGACATTCCTGTAGATTAGTGTATTTTAGTTTGGATTACTGTAGATTAATATAGGTTACAGTAGATTCCTGTATATAACTGTAGATTACCATACATTCCTGTAGATTACTTTAGATTACTGTATATGCTTGTAGATTACTGTAGACTAGATTACTGTATATTCCTATAGATTACTGTAGATTATTTTAGATGACTGTATATTCCTGTAGATTACTGTAGATTATTTTAGATTACTGTATATTCCTGTAGATTACTGTAGACTAGATTACTGTATATTCCTACAGATTACTGTAGATTATTTTAGATTACTGTACATTCATGTAGATTACTGTAGTTCAGTTTGGATTACTGTAGATTGCTGTAGACTAGATTACTGTATATTCCTATAGATTACTGTAGATTATTTTAGATTACTGTATATTCCTGTAGATTACTGAAGACTAGATTACTGTATATTCCTACAGATTACTGTACAATAGTTTAAATTACTGTCTATTTCTAGAGATTACCATAGATTACTGTAGATTATTTTAGATTACTGTATATTCCTGTAGATTGCTGTAGACTAGATTACTGTAAATTCCTATAGATTACAGTAGATTATTTTAGATTACTGTATATTCCTGTAGATTACTGTAGACAAGATTACTGTATATTCCTATAGATTACTGTAGATTATTTTAGATTACTGTACATTCATGTAGATTACTGTAGTTCAGTTTAGATTACTGTAGATTAGCTTACTGTATATTCCTACAGATTACTGTAGAATAGTTTAAATTACTGTATATTCCTGTAGGTTAGTTTAGATTACTGCATATTCCTGTCGATTACCGTAGACTAGTTTAGATAACTGCATGTTCCTTTTGATTATTGTAGATTAGTTTAGATTATTAGATTACTGTAATCTTCTGTAGATGACTGCAGATTATTCTGTCTATGGTGTTACATCAGTTACAGTCAGGACTGCCACAGCAACAGTTTACAGATTCCTGTGAATTACAGCAAATTACTGCAGATTACAATAGATTACTGTGTATTTGAGCAGATTACTGTATATTACAGCAAAGTTCTGTATATTACAGCAAAGTATTGTCAAGTACTTTAGATTACAACAGATTACTTTAGATTACTTCAGCATATTACTGTAAAATACACACTCACACTACAACTCACACTGCCGCACACACTCCAACAGAGCACAACATACACACACTACCAAACACACTCAGACTCCAACACACACAGTACAGCACACACACACACGCTACAACACACACTGCCGAACACACACCAACACACACGGTGTAACACACATTCTACTGAACACACTCACACTACAACACACACTGCCGCACACACTCCAAGAGAGTACAACATACACACACTACCAAACACACACACTAGAGCACAATCCAACACACACACGCTACAACACACACTGCCACACACACTCCAACACAGTACAACACACACACAATACCGAACACACTCACAGTACAGCACACACACTACCGAACACACTCACACTCCAACACACACAGTACAGCACACACACACGCTACAACACAGACAGTACAGCACACACTCTACCGAACACACACACGCTACAACACACACTGCCGCACACACACCAACACACACGGTGTAACACACATTCTACCGAACACACTCACACTACAACACACACTGCCGCACACACTCCAACAGAGTACAACATACACACACACTACCAAACACACTCACACTTGAGCACAATCCAACACACACTGCCACAGTACAACACACACTGCCTCACACACTCCAACACACATAGTACAACACACCGAACACACTCACACTCCAACACACACAGTACAGCACACACACGCTACAACACACACTGCCGCACACACACCAACACACGGTGTAACACACATTCTACCGAACACACTCACACTACAACTCACACAGTACAGCACACACACTACCAAAAACACTCACACTCCAACACACACAGTACAACACACACACTACCAAACACACTCACACTCCAACACACACAGAGGTGTTTACCTGTTGGCGATCACTGCCACTCAAAACTTCTACAGCAGGAACTGAGCTTCCTTTTCTCTCTCTCTTGCGCGCTCTCTCTCTGTCTCTCTCTCTCTCTTGCGCGCTCTCTCTCTCTCTCTGTCTCTCTCTCTCTCTCTCTCTCTCTCTCTCTCTCTCTCTCTCTGTCTCTCTCTCTCTCTCTCTCTCTCTGTCTCTCTCTCTCTCTCTCTCTCTCTGTCTATCTCTCACTCTCTCTCTCTCTCTCACTCTGTCTTACTCCTCTCTCTCTCGCTCTCCCCTCCCCTGCTCTCTCCTGTTTCTCTTCCTCTCTCTCCTTCGCTCTCCCCTCCCCTTCGCTCTCCCTCCTCTTTTCTCTGTCTTTTCTCCTCCCTCTTTTTTTTGTGCTTGAGTCTCCGCCCACAGCTGATCTCCAGCCAATCAGAGTGTGCGAGGCAGGAGGAAATGATGTAGATTCCTTTGGGTCAGATTACACTCACAGCCTCAGACAGACATTCATGAGTCACACAAATTCCTCACCTCTCTCTCTCTACCTCTCTCTACCTCCCTCTATCTCTCTCTCTCCATCTCTCTCTCTCTCTACCTCTCTCTCTACCTCTCTCTCTCTCTCTCTACCTCTCTCTCTATCTCCATCTAACTCTCTCTCCATCTCTCTCTCTCTCTACCTCTCTCTATCTCTCTCTCTCTAACTCTCTCTCTACCTCTCTCTCTCTATCTCTCTCTCTCTACCTCTCTCTCTACCTCTCTCTCTATCTCTCTCTCTACCTCTCTCTATCTCTCTCTATCTCTCTCTACCTCTCTCTATCTCTCTCTACCTCTCTCTACCTCTCTCTACCCCTCTCTCTCTCTCTCTCTACCTCTCTCTCTCTACCTCTCTCTACCTCTCTCTCTATCTCTCTCTACCTCTCTCTCTATCTCTCTCTACCTCTCTCTCTCTCTCTACCTCTCTCTACCTCTCTCTCTATCTCTCTCTACCTCTCTCTCTATCTCTCTCTCTCTCTCTCTACCTCTCTCTATCTCTCTACCTCTCTCTACCTCTCTCTCTATCTCTCTCTACCTCTCTCTACCTCTCTCTCTCTCTCTCTACCTCTCTCTCTACCTCTCTCTACCTCTCTCTCTATCTCTCTCTACCTCTCTCTCTCTCTGTCTCTCTCTCTGTCTATCTCTCTCTGCTGCTCCAAAGTTGAAACTCCTTCAAAATGGAGGAGCAGCTTTACTCACACTGATTCACACACATGTTTGTGGGGGTGGGGGCACATCTGTATGTGTGATGTAAAGTGCAACAATGTGGGCGAGTGACATTAAACAGTACTCGAAGTTGGTGTTCCGGTCCGGTTGAGCGGCGCTGAGATGCGGAATACTTCATCTGGAAAAAACAAAATCAGCATCATCAGTGACTCAGTGCTAAAGGCGAAACACTAAACACTAAAGGCGAAACACTAAACGCTAAAGGCGAAACACTAATAGCGAAACACTAAACACTAAAGGCGAAACACTAAACACTAAAGGCGAAACACTAAACACTAAAGGCGAAACACTAAACGCTAAAGGCGAAACACTAAACGCTAAAGGCGAAACACTAATAGCGAAACACTAAACACTAAAGGCGAAACACTAAAGGCGAAACACTAAACGCTAAAGGCGAAACACTAATAGCGAAACACTAAACACTAAAGGCGAAACACTAAACGCTAAAGGCGAAACACTAAACGCTAAAGGCAAAACACTAAACACTAAAGGCGAAACACTAAACACTAAAGGCGAAACACTAAACACTAAAGGCAAAACACTAAACACTAAAGGCGAAACACTAAACACTAAAGGCGAAACACTAAAGGCAAAACGCTAAACACTAAAGGCGAAACACTAAAGGCGAAACACTAAACGCTAAAGGCGAAACACTAAACACTAAAGGCGAAACACTAAAGGCGAAACACTAAACACTAAAGGCGAAACACTAAACACTAAAGGCGAAACACTAAATGCTAAAGGCGAAACACTAAACGCTAAAGGCGAAACACTAAAGGCGAAACACTAAACACTAAAGGCGAAACACTAAAGGCGAAACACTAAACACTAAAGGCGAAACACTTAACGCTAAAGGCGAAACACTAAAGGTGAAACACTAAACGCTAAATGCGAAACGCTAAAGGCGAAACACTAAAGGCGAAACACTAAACGCAAAACACTAAACACTAAAGGCGAAACACTAAACACTAAACACTAAAGGCGAAACACTAAACACTAAAGGCGAAACACTAAAGGCGAAACACTAAACACTAAAGGCGGAACACTAAACACTAAAGGTGAAACACTAAAGACGAAACACTAAAGGCGAAACACTAAACGCTAAAGGCGAAACACTAAAGGCGAAACACTAAAGGCGAAACACTAAAGGCGAAACACTAAACGCTAAAGGCGAAACACTAAACGCTAAAGGCGAAACACTAAACACTAAAGGCGAAACACTAAAGGCGAAACACTAAACGCTAAAGGTGAAACACTAAAGGCGAAACACTAATCGCTAAAGGCGAAACACTAAAGGCGAAACACTAAACGCTAAAGGCGAAACACTAAACGCTAAAGGCGAAACACTAAAGGCGAAACACTAAACACTAAAGGCGAAACACTAAAGGCGAAACACTAAACGCTAAAGGCGAAACACTAATAGCGAAACACTAAACACTAAAGGCGAAACACTAAACGCTAAAGGCGAAACACTAAACGCTAAAGGCAAAACACTAAACACTAAAGGCGAAACACTAAACGCTAAAGGCGAAACACTAATAGCGAAACACTAAACACTAAAGGCGAAACACTAAACACTAAAGGCGAAACACTAAACGCTAAAGGCGAAACACTAATAGCGAAACACTAAACACTAAAGGCGAAACATTAAACGCTAAAGGCGAAACACTAAACACTAAAGGCGAAACACTAAACGCTAAAGGCGAAACACTAAAGGCGAAACACTAAACGCTAAAGGCGAAACACTAAACGCTAAAGGCGAAACACTAAACACTAAAGGCGAAACACTAAAGGCTAAACACTAAACGCTAAACACTAAACGCTAAAGGTGAAACACTAAAGGCGAAACACTAATCGCTAAAGGCGAAACACTAAAGGCGAAACACTAAACGCTAAAGGCGAAACACTAAACGCTAAAGGCGAAACACTAAAGGCGAAACACTAAACGCTAAAGGCGAAACACTAAACGCTAAAGGCGAAACACTAAAGGCGAAACACTAAACGCTAAAGGCGAAACACTAAAGGCGAAACACTTAACGCTAAAGGCGAAACACTAAACGCTAAAGGTGAAACACTAAAGGCGAAACACTAAACGATAAAGGCGAAACACTAAAGACAAAACACTAAACGCTAAAGGCGAAACACTAATCGCTAAAGGCGAAACACTAAAGGCGAAACACTAAACGCTAAAGGCGAAACACTAAACGCTAAAGGCGAAACCCTAAACACAAAACACTAAACACTAAAAGCGAAACACTAAATGCGAAACACTGAAGGCGAAACACTAAACACTAAAGGCGAAACACTAAACGTTCAAGGCGAAACACTAAAGGCGAAACACTAAACACTACAGGCGAAGCACTAAAGGCGAAACACTAAACACTAAAGGCGAAACAGTAAACACTAAAGGCAAAACACTAAAGGCGAAACACTAAACACTAAAGGCGAAACACTAAACGCTAAAGGCGAAACACTAAAGGCGAAACACTAAACACTAAAGGCGAAACACTAAACGCTAAAGGCGAAACACTAAAGGTGAAACACTAAACGCTAAAGGCGAAATACTAAACGCTAAAGGCAAAACACTAAACGCTAAAGGCGAAACACTAAAGGCAAAACACTAAACGCTAAAGGCGAAACACTAAACACTACAGGCGAAGCACTAAAGGCGAAACACTAAACACTAAAGGCGAAACACCAAACGCTAAAGGCAAAACACTAAAGGCGAAACACTAAACGCTAAAGGCGAAACACTAAACACTAAAGGCGAAACACTAAACGCTAAAGGCAAAACACTAAAGGTGAAACACTAAACGCTAAAGGCGAAACACTAAACGCTAAAGGCGAAACACTAAAGGCGAAACACTAAACGCTAAAGGCGAAACACTAAACGCTAAAGGCGAAACACTAAAGGCGAAACACTAAACACTAAAGGCGAAACACTAAACACTAAAGGCAAAACACTAAACACTAAAGCCGAAACACTAAAGGCAAAACACTAAACGCTAATGGCGAAACACTAAACGCTAAAGGCGAAACACTAAAGGCGAAACACTAAACGCTAAAGGCGAAACACTAAACACTAAAGGCGAAACACTAAACGGTAAAGGCGAAACACTAAACACTAATAGCGAAACACTAAACGCTAAAGGCCAAACACTAAACGCGAAACACTAAACACTAAAGGCGAAACACTAAACACTAAAGGCGAAACACTAAACGGTAAAGGCGAAACACTAAACACTAATAGCGAAACACTAAACGCTAAAGGCCAAACACTAAACGCGAAACACTAAACACTAAAAGCGAAACACTAAACACTAAAGGCGAAACACTAAACGCTAAAGGCGAAACACTAAACGCTAAAGGCGAAACACTAAACGCTAAAGGCGAAACACTAAACACTAAAAGCGAAACACTAAACACTAAAGGCGAAACACTAAACGCTAAAGGCGAAACACTAAACGCTAAAGGCGAAACACTAAACGCTAAAGGCGAAACACTAAAGGCGAAACACTAAACGCTAAAGGCGAAACACTAAACGCTAAAGGCGAAACACTAAAGGCGAAACACTAAACACTAAAGGCGAAACACTAAACACTAAAGGCAAAACACTAAACACTAAAGCCGAAACACTAAAGGCAAAACACTAAACGCTAATGGCGAACCACTAAACGCTAAAGGCGAAACACTACAGGCGAAACACTAAACGCTAAAGGCGAAACACTAAACACTAAAGGCGAAACACTAAACGGTAAAGGCGAAACACTAAACACTAATAGCGAAACACTAAACACTAAAGGCGAAACACTAAAGGCGAAACACTAAACACTAAAGGCGAAACACTAAACACTAAAGGCGAAAAACTAAACGCGAAACACTAAACGCTAAAGGCGAAACACTAAACACTAAAAGCGAAACACTAAACACTAAAGGCGAAACACTAAACACTAAAGGTGAAACACTAAACGCTAAAGGCGAAACACTAAAGGCGAAACACTAAACGCTAAAGGTGAAACACTAAACACTAAAGGCGAAACACTAAACGCTAAAGGCGAAACACTAAAGGCGAAACACTAAACGCTAAAGGCGAAACACTAAAGGCGAAACACTAAACGCTAAAGGCGAAACACTAAACGCTAAAGGCGAAACACTAAACACTAAAGGCGAAACACTAAAGGCGAAACACTAAACGCTAAAGGTGAAACACTAAAGGCGAAACACTAATCGCTAAAGGCGAAACACTAAAGGCGAAACACTAAACGCTAAAGGCGAAACACTAAACGCTAAAGGCGAAACACTAAAGGCGAAACACTAAACGCTAAAGGCGAAACACTAAACGCTAAAGGCGAAACACTAAAGGCGAAACACTAAACGCTAAAGGCGAAACACTAAAGGCGAAACACTAAACGCTAAAGGCGAAACACTAAACACTAAAGGCGAAACACTAAACGCTAAAGGCGAAACACTAATAGCGAAACACTAAACACTAAAGGCGAAACACTAAACACTAAAGGCGAAACACTAAACGCTAAAGGCGAAACACTAATAGCGAAACACTAAACACTAAAGGCGAAACATTAAACGCTAAAGGCGAAACACTAAACACTAAAGGCGAAACACTAAACGCTAAAGGCGAAACACTAAAGGCGAAACACTAATCGCTAAAGGCGAAACACTAAACACTAAAGGCGAAACACTAAACACTAAAGGCGAAACACTAAAGGCGAAACACTAAACGCTAAAGGTGAAACACTAAAGGCGAAACACTAATCGCTAAAGGCGAAACACTAAAGGCGAAACACTAAACGCTAAAGGCGAAACACTAAACGCTAAAGGCGAAACACTAAACGCTAAAGGCGAAACACTAAACGCTAAAGGCGAAACACTAAAGGCGAAACACTAAACGCTAAAGGCGAAACACTAAAGGCGAAACACTTAACGCTAAAGGCGAAACACTAAACGCTAAAGGTGAAACACTAAAGGCGAAACACTAAACGATAAAGGCGAAACACTAAAGACAAAACACTAAACGCTAAAGGCGAAACACTAATCGCTAAAGGTGAAACACTAAAGGCGAAACACTAAACGCTAAAGGCGAAACACTAAACGCTAAAGGCGAAACCCTAAACACAAAACACTAAACACTAAAAGCGAAACACTAAATGCGAAACACTGAAGGCGAAACACTAAACACTAAAGGCGAATCACTAAACGTTCAAGGCGAAACACTAAAGGCGAAACACTAAACACTACAGGCGAAGCACTAAAGGCGAAACACTAAACACTAAAGGCGAAACAGTAAACACTAAAGGCAAAACACTAAAGGCGAAACACTAAACACTAAAGGCGAAACACTAAACGCTAAAGGCGAAACACTAAAGGCGAAACACTAAACACTAAAGGCGAAACACTAAACGCTAAGGCGAAACACTAAAGGTGAAACACTAAACGCTAAAGGCGAAACACTAAACGCTAAAGGCAAAACACTAAACGCTAAAGGCGAAACACTAAAGGCAAAACACTAAACACTAAAGGCGAAACACTAAACACTACAGGCGAAGCACTAAAGGCGAAACACTAAACACTAAAGGCGAAACACCAAACGCTAAAGGCAAAACACTAAAGGCGAAACACTAAACGCTAAAGGCGAAACACTAAACACTAAAGGCGAAACACTAAACGCTAAAGGCAAAACACTAAAGGTGAAACACTAAACGCTAAAGGCGAAACACTAAAGGCTAAAGGCGAAACACTAAACGCTAAAGGCGAAACACTAAACGCTAAAGGCGAAACACTAAACGCTAAAGGCGAAACACTAAACACTAAAGGCGAAACACTAAACACTAAAGGCAAAACACTAAACACTAAAGCCGAAACACTAAAGGCGAAACACTAAACACTAAAGGCGAAACACTAAACGCTAAAGGCGAAACACTAAAGGTGAAACACTAAACGCTAAAGGCGAAACACTAAACGCTAAAGGCAAAACACTAAACGCTAAAGGCGAAACACTAAAGGCAAAACACTAAACACTAAAGGCGAAACACTAAACACTACAGGCGAAGCACTAAAGGCGAAACACTAAACACTAAAGGCGAAACACCAAACGCTAAAGGCAAAACACTAAACGCTAAAGGCGAAACACTAAAGGCGAAACACTAAACGCTAAAGGTGAAACACTAAACACTAAAGGCGAAACACTAAACGCTAAAGGCGAAACACTAAAGGCGAAACACTAAACGCTAAAGGCGAAACACTAAAGGCGAAACACTAAACGCTAAAGGCGAAACACTAAACGCTAAAGGCGAAACACTAAACACTAAAGGCGAAACACTAAAGGCGAAACACTAACGCTAAAGGTGAAACACTAAAGGCGAAACACTAATCGCTAAAGGCGAAACACTAAAGGCGAAACACTAAACGCTAAAGGCGAAACACTAAACGCTAAAGGCGAAACACTAAAGGCGAAACACTAAACGCTAAAGGCGAAACACTAAACGCTAAAGGCGAAACACTAAAGGCGAAACACTAAACGCTAAAGGCGAAACACTAAAGGCGAAACACTAAACGCTAAAGGCGAAACACTAAACACTAAAGGCGAAACACTAAACGCTAAAGGCGAAACACTAATAGCGAAACACTAAACACTAAAGGCGAAACACTAAACACTAAAGGCGAAACACTAAACGCTAAAGGCGAAACACTAATAGCGAAACACTAAACACTAAAGGCGAAACATTAAACGCTAAAGGCGAAACACTAAACACTAAAGGCGAAACACTAAACGCTAAAGGCGAAACACTAAAGGCGAAACACTAATCGCTAAAGGCGAAACACTAAACACTAAAGGCGAAACACTAAACACTAAAGGCGAAACACTAAAGGCGAAACACTAAACGCTAAAGGTGAAACACTAAAGGCGAAACACTAATCGCTAAAGGCGAAACACTAAGGCGAAACACTAAACGCTAAGGCGAAACACTAAACGCTAAAGGCGAAACACTAAAAGCGAAACACTAAACGCTAAAGGCGAAACACTAAACGCTAAAGGCGAAACACTAAAGGCGAAACACTAACGCTAAAGGCGAAACACTAAAGGCGAAACACTTAACGCTAAAGGCGAAACACTAAACGCTAAAGGTGAAACACTAAAGGCGAAACACTAAACGATAAAGGCGAACACTAAAGACAAAACACTAAACGCTAAAGGCGAAACACTAATCGCTAAAGGTGAAACACTAAAGGCGAAACACTAAACGCTAAAGGCGAAACACTAAACGCTAAAGGCGAAACCCTAAACACAAAACACTAAACACTAAAAGCGAAACACTAAATGCGAAACACTGAAGGCGAAACACTAAACACTAAAGGCGAATCACTAAACGTTCAAGGCGAAACACTAAAGGCGAAACACTAAACACTACAGGCGAAGCACTAAAGGCGAAACACTAAACACTAAAGGCGAAACAGTAAACACTAAAGGCAAAACACTAAAGGCGAAACACTAAACACTAAAGGCGAAACACTAAACGCTAAAGGCGAAACACTAAAGGCGAAACACTAAACACTAAAGGCGAAACACTAAACGCTAAAGGCGAAACACTAAAGGTGAAACACTAAACGCTAAAGGCGAAACACTAAACGCTAAAGGCAAAACACTAAACGCTAAAGGCGAAACACTAAAGGCAAAACACTAAACACTAAAGGCGAAACACTAAACACTACAGGCGAAGCACTAAAGGCGAAACACTAAACACTAAAGGCGAAACACCAACGCTAAAGGCAAAACACTAAAGGCGAAACACTAAACGCTAAAGGCGAAACACTAAACACTAAAGGCGAAACACTAAACGCTAAAGGCAAAACACTAAAGGTGAAACACTAAACGCTAAAGGCGAAACACTAAAGGCTAAAGGCGAAACACTAAACGCTAAAGGCGAAACACTAAAGGCGAAACACTAAACGCTAAAGGCGAAACACTAAACGCTAAAGGCGAAACACTAAACACTAAAGGCGAAACACTAAACACTAAAGGCAAAACACTAAACACTAAAGCCGAAACACTAAAGGCGAAACACTAAACACTAAAGGCGAAACACTAAACGCTAAAGGCGAAACACTAAAGGTGAAACACTAAACGCTAAAGGCGAAACACTAAACGCTAAAGGCAAAACACTAAACGCTAAAGGCGAAACACTAAAGGCAAAACACTAAACACTAAAGGCGAAACACTAAACACTACAGGCGAAGCACTAAAGGCGAAACACTAAACACTAAAGGCGAAACACCAAACGCTAAAGGCAAAACACTAAAGGCGAAACACTAAACGCTAAAGGCGAAACACTAAACGCTAAAGGCGAAACACTAAACACTAAAGGCGAAACACTAAACGGTAAAGGCGAAACACTAAACACTAATAGCGAAACACTAAACACTAAAGGCCAAACACTAAATGCGAAACACTAAACACTAAAGGCGAAACACTAAACACTAAAGGCGAAAAACTAAACGTGAAACACTAAACGCTAAAGGCGAAACACTAAACGCTAAAGGCAAAACACTAAACGCTAAAGGCGAAACACTAAAGGCAAAACACTAAACACTAAAGGCAAAACACTAAACGCTAATGGCGAAACACTAAACGCTAAAGGCGAAACACTAAAGGCGAAACACTAAACGCTAAAGGCGAAACACTAAACACTAAAGGCGAAACACTAAACGGTAAAGGCGAAACACTAAACACTAATAGCGAAACACTAAACACTAAAGGCCAAACACTAAACGCGAAACACTAAACACTAAAGGCGAAACACTAAACACTAAAGGCGAAAAACTAAACGCGAAACACTAAACACTAAAGGCAAAACACTAAACACTAAAGCCGAAACACTAAAGGCAAAACACTAAACGCTAATGGCGAAACACTAAACGCTAAAGGCGAAACACTAAAGGCGAAACACTAAACGCTAAAGGCGAAACACTAAACACTAAAGGCGAAACACTAAACGGTAAAGGCGAAACACTAAACACTAATAGCGAAACACTAAACACTAAAGGCGAAACACTAAAGGCGAAACACTAAACACTAAAAGCGAAACACTAAACACTAAAGGCGAAAAACTAAACGCGAAACACTAAACGCTAAAGGCGAAACACTAAACACTAAAAGCGAAACACTAAACACTAAAGGCGAAACACTAAACACTAAAGGTGAAACACTAAACGCTAAAGGCGAAACACTAAAGGCGAAACACTAAACGCTAAAGGCGAAACACTAAACACTAAAGGTGAAACACTAAACGCTAAAGGCGAAACACTAAAGGCGAAACACTAAACACTAAAGGCGAAACACTAAACGCTAAAGGTGAAACGCTAAAGGCGAAACACTAAACGCTAAAGGCGAAACACTAAACGCGAAACACTAAACACTAAAGCCGAAACACTAAACGCTAAAGCCGAAACACTAAACACTAAAGCCGAAACACTAAACTAAGTGATTTCATGAGTGATGAAACTGTGTGTGACTCAGTCAGACAGAACACACACACACACACACACACACGCAAACACACAACCCCCCCACACACACACTCACTCACATTCACACACAACCCCACACACACACTCACTCACATTCACACACAATCCCACACACACAATCCCACACACCCCCCCACACACACAACCATACAAGCAAACACACACACTCACAGACAACCACACACACTCACTCACTCACACACACACACACATACAAATTCCATCCATCCATCCATCCATTTTCTAAGCCGCTTCTCCGTCAGGGTTGCGGGGGGGTGCTGGAGCCTATCCCAGCAGTCATCGGGCGGAAGGCAGGATACACCCAGGACAAATTCCCTGATAGTTAAAAAAAAATGTCATGAGCTTTGGTGTTAGAGGTTATGCTGAGGGTCAGTCACAGAGTTCAGTTCACCTTTAACCCACAGACAGAACAGACTGTTCAGTGACACAGACAGGAAACTGAGCAGTTTGTGATGTCATGAGTGGTGAAACTGTGTGTGACTCACTCAGACAGAACACACACACGCACACTCACGCACACACAAACACATGCAAACACACACACAATCACAGCCACAGTCTTACAGCATTACAATGTTAGTGTTACAGCCTTACAACGTTACAGTATTACAGCGCAACAGCCATAAAGTGTAGCAAAGTTACAGCCTTACAGCGGTACAGCACTACAGCCTTACAGCATTACTGGATATTGTTATATATTGAACATATAGTTACAGCCTGCCCCGGGTCGTAACAAGTGTTACAGCGTTACATTACTACAGCCGTAAAGCATTACAGAGCTTCAGCATTACAGTCTTATAGCTCTACAGCCATAAAGCGTAAGTGTTACAGCTGTAAAGCATTACAGTGTTACAGCCGTACAGTCTTAGTGTTACAGCTGTAAATCGTTACAGTATTACAGTGCTACAGAAGTAAAGTGTTAGTGTTACAGTGCTACAGCTGTAAGCCGTTTGTGTTACAGTGCAACAGGTTTAAAGCGTTAAGTGTTACAGTGCTACAGCCATAAAGCGGTACAATGTTACAGAACTACAGCCGTAAAGCGTTAGTGTTACAGCACTACAGCTGCAAAGCATTAGTGTTACAGTGCTACAGCCATAAAGTGTTACAGTGTTACAGAACTACAGCTGCAAAGCATTAGTGTTACAGTGCTATCGCCGTAAAGTGTTATAGTGCTACAGCCGTAAAGCGTTACAGTGTTACAGAGCTACAGCCGCAAAGCGTTAGTGTTACAGAGCTACAGCCACAAAGCGTTAGTGTTACAGTGCTACAGCCACAAAGCGTTAGTGTTACAGTGCTACAGCCATAAAGGGTTACATTGATGCAGCCATAAAGCATTACAGTGTTACAGAACTACGGCCGCAATGCATTAGTGTTACAGTGCTATCGCCGTAAAGTGTTACAGAGCAACAGCCATAAAGATTTAGTGCTACAGCCGTAAAGCGTTACGTTACAGTGCTACAGCCATAAAGGGTTAGTGCTGCAGCCGTGAAGCATTACAGCATTACAGAACTACAGCCTTGCAGCGTATGCATTTCCCTAAAGTGTTGTTGATCATCATTTTCCACACTCTCCATTGTTACCATGGTGGCTGCTCAATGACACTTTCAGAAAGTGCAGTGTTGCAATGCAATGACTGTCCAGACCGTCCAGACTGCCCAGACCGTGTCACTCAGCTAAGACTGGCTTTTTATTTATTTTTGTTTTACAGCCACCAGCTCAACCTCCTCCAATCATATGATGCTGCCAGCACTGAGAGGGTGAAGACCAGAACAGACAACCCTGGATACTCCTGTACACACTGTGACTGAAATGAGAAGAATCATATATAAAAAGATGGAAATGAACATTATCTGAGGGGTAAATTTGTTTTTTAAATATATGCAAATTCATGCGCACTTTAGTATCTCATCTGAATGATGCCACAGCCATCCGTAAGTGTGAGTCTAAGAGGTCATGACTGTCCCCTCTCTGTCCATCTGGGTGAATCCATTACAGAATTAGCAGTTAGCTTGGTCACATCATGTGATAAAGATGCTAAATATGTTAATGAAATTAATGTTTCAAAACATACCTCCATTCACAGCCCATATTACACAGAAATGAACTCATTTATATACATCCACCAACTTCAGCCCCACCCATTCCATTATGAGGAGTGCATGGAAGAGTAAAACGGGGCGGCACGGTGGCGTGGTGTCGGTGGCTGTCGCCTCACAGCGAGGAGGGCCTGGGTTCGATTCCCCGGCTGGGCGACCAGGGTCCTCTCTGTGTGGAGTCTGCATGTTCTCCCCGTGTCTGTGTGGGTTTCCTCCGGGTTCTCCGGTTTCCTCCCACAGTCCAAAGACATGCAGTCAGGCCAGTTGGACGTGCTAAATTACCCCTGGGTGTGAGTGACTGTCTGTGTCTGCCCTGCGATGGACTGGCGACCTGTCCAGGGTGTGTCCTGCCTTCCACCCGAAGACTGCTGGGATGGGCTCCAGCACCCCCCCGCGACCCTGACGGAGAAGCAGCTTAGAAAATGGATGGATGGAAGAGTAAAACTGTAAAACAGACTATTTTTAACATGAAACAACACAAATGTACACGGAGACTCATTTCTGACACAGATATGGCCATAAAGTAAATCATAATAAGAAGGAAATGTTCTCATGATTATGAGACATTAAGTCATGATTACAGGAAAACAAGTCACTATTATGAGATACTAACTCATAATTATTTGATACCCAGTCATAACGATCACATAATCGTGTAAATGATAAGTCTGAGGTTGTAAGTACGTAGTAATTAGATTAGATTTCATAATCATGTGTATTCTAATAAACACTGAGCCATGGAAAGTTTGTTCTCAGTCTCGGTCGGGTCTCCTGCGCTCTCTGGACTCATCGCTCCTGTTCGCTCGTTTGCTGCACCAGTCTGTGCTGATTTTATCAGACTTCAGGGGTAAAAAGTGCTGATGCAGAACTGCTGTTTATTTCATTCACACATCCTGGAGCTGATGTGGTTTTGTGTTCTAACCACAGGAGGGGAAAACGCGAGCTCATCAGCTGTGGCCTGCGCTGTGCACCATCTTACAGGGCTACGCTCAGCGCTGATCTGGAGCAGCCAGCTGAACTAACCTGGGCTTGTTCCGTACGAACGGCAGCGCTTTCCATGCGACTCCGGTACGTCAGGGAGCGGTTAAACATTCAGTTCAGTCTAAACGCAGCAGCAGCTGCAGGAGCCAGAATTAGCTGCATTTAAGGCGACCAGATTTCTGAAATTAATACTGGGGACAGTTTCCAGGACCTTATTATTCCAGATTTTCCACTATTTCCCATCATCAACATTCCATATAAACTCAGATGACTCATGTAGGTTCTCTGGTGGTTCTGGATGGTAAATAAATTTGCTAAATTTCCTCCGGGATCCATTAAGTCTATCTATCTACACTATATTTCCAGAAGTATTCGGTCATCTGGCTTCACTCACGTATGAACTTGAGTGAATCCCATTCTTAATCCATAGGGTTTAATATGATGTCGGCCCACCCTTTGCAGCTATAACAGCTTCAGCTCTTCTGGGAAGGCTTTCCACAAGGGTTAGGAGTGTTTATGGGAATTTTTGACCGTTCTTCCAGAAGAGCATTTGTTAGGTCAGACGCTGATGTTGGACGAGAAGGCCTGGCTCACAGTCTCCGCTCTAATTCATCCCAAAGGTGCTCTATGGGGTTGAGGTCAGGACTCTGTGCAGGCCAGTCAAGTTCTTCCACACCAAACTGGCTCATCCGTGTCTTTATGGACCTGCTTTGTGCACTGGTGTGCAGCCATGTTGGAACAGGAAGGGGCCGTCCCCAAACTGTTCCCACAAAGTTGGAGCGTGAAATTGTCCAAAATCTCTTGGTGCTGAAGCTTTAAGAGTTCCTTTCACTGGAACTAGGGGCCGAGCCCAACTCCTGAAAAACAGCCCCACACCATGATCCCCCCTCCACCAAACTTTACCCTCAGCACAATGCAGTCAGACAAGTACCGTCTCCTGGCAACCGCCAAACCCAGACTCGTCCATCAGATTCCCAGACGGAGAAGCGTGATTGGTCACTCCAGAGAACACGTCTCCACTGCTCTAGAGTCCAGTGGCGGCGCTTTACTCCACTGCATTCCACGCTTTGCACTGCGCTTGGTGATGTAAGGCTTGGATGCAGCTGCTCAGCCATGGAAACCCATTCCATGAAGCTCTCTACGCTGTTCTTGAGCTGATCTGAAGGCCACATGAAGTTTGGAGGTCTGTAGTGATTGACTCTGCAGAAAGTCGGTGACCTCTGTGCACTATGCCCCTCAGCATCCGCTGACCGCTCTGTCATTTTACGTGGCCGACCACTTCATGGCTGAGTTGCTGTCGTTCCCAATCACTTCCACTTTGTTATAATCCCACTGACAGTGGACTGTGGAATATTTAGTAGTGAGGAAATTTCACGACTGGACTTGCTGCACAGGTGGCGTCCGATCACGGCACCACGCTGGAACTCACTGAGCTCCTGAGAGTGACCCATTCTTTCACTAATGTCTGTAGAAGCAGTCTGCAGGCCTAGGGGCTCGGCTTTATACACCTGTGGCCACGGAAGTGACTGGAACACCGGAATTCAGTGATCTGGATGGGGGAGTGAAAACTTTTGGAAATATAGTGTATATACTGTACCACTCTGTTTACATCTTAACCAGTTACTTACACAGAAATTTGGGAAAATCGGTGGAGTTCCCCTTTAAGTCGTCTTTTCACTCAGCATTGATTTTGTTTCTAAGGCAGAAACTACGCTGTGTGAAAGAGATTTGGTGGGAAAGGTTCTCCTGGTTGATGGGCATCGTGTTCCTTCTACGCTCCAATAAGACCAGGAGGACACGCTCCACTGACATTCCCCCTGCAGCCTCTGAAGTCACGGCTGGGAACTTAATGATTACCCACCATTAATCACTGATCTATCAATGATCTATCATATATCACTCTCAGTTAAGTGAGCTGGAGGGCCTCCTTTATTCAAACTCGAGGGAAATAAATGTTCCCTTTCCTAGAAAACTCCACCAACTTTCCAAAATTTCTCATAATTAGCTGGTTAAGCCTTTCTGAGTGATTTGGTGTGAAACTCTCTGTTCTAGATAATCTTACTGAGTCAGAACCATTCACAGTGGTGGTGATAGGAACCAGACGTCCCCCTCTAAAAGCTCCTCACAGTGGTGGTGATGGGAACCAGACGTCCCCTCTAAAAGCTCCTCACAGTGGTGGTGATAGGAACCAGACCTCCCTCTAAAAGCTCCTCACAGAAAGTTCCTACATGAACTGGTTCTGAATTCACTGCCTGATGACTGAGACGCTGTTTTATGAGAGTTTAGAGAACTTCAACTCCATTCATGGTGGAGGGAGACATGCAGGGCGCTGTGCGGCAAAATAGTCCCCAAAGAAAACTCATTATTCCAGATTTTCCACTGTTTTCCATCATCAACATTCCATATAAGCTGAGAAGACTCGTGTAGGTTCTCTGGTGGTTCTGGATGGTAAATAAAGTGTCTATATCTGTGTTGTTGTCACGGAGACGCCTGGTTCCCATCACCACCACTGTAAAGACGTCAGAACCGTTTCACACCAAACCCTCTGAGTTAGGGGGCAGATTTCAGAACAAACAGTGGAATTTTCCTTTAAGTGCTGTGTAACTTTTTTGTGGCTCAGACACTCCAACAAAATATCATCCATAAATGATTCCAAAGGTGAAAAACATAATTCGTATATATATAAACTGATAAAAGTTGCCTTCACCGCAAACTCACTCAGATATTTGTGTTTTCATGTAGTTGGTGAGAACCTCCGGCTGGTGAATCACATTCCGTATCAGGAGAAACCGCGTCATTAATAAGGATCAGAGAAATGACCAGCGTCTTCTGCGTCAGTGGTGAAAATTGAATATTTATTGAACGGATTTGCTTGGAGTTGCCGCTGCTGCTGTGAGACGATCCAGCTGTTGAGAGGCTCTGTCCCCTTGTCTGATTATTTACTGCAATGTTCATGTTTCATCTGACACTCAAACATCTGCTGTGGCTCTTACTTTCTAGCGTCTGCTGGTTGTTTATACACTGTTTGTGATCCAACTGCACATATACACTCAGGTCCCCGTCTAAATCCTCTGGGGTCCACAAATTCCCCCCATGCAGCAAATCCTCTGTCTCTGTATATTTGTGATGATCCAGCTCAGAAATCCAGTTCAAACCCTTCCTGAACCCGTAGCCGCCCTTTCTATTCCATCTCATCACGAGATCCTACGAGACTCACATCTGGAGTTATGAGCCTATGAAGAAGGGCTGAGATACACGTCACCTGCCTCTCACAGTGTGGAGCTGCTGGATTCGTGTGTCCATCTACATTCTGTGTGAAACTGACCGACGGACACTCAGGAGATCACTAAGGACTGACCGCCACGCCGGAGACCCTTCGTTCTTCATTCAGTCCACATCGGAGACTCAGAGTTTCCAGCTGCTGAAGCTGCTGCGGCAGGTTTGCAAAGTAGTGATGAAGATAACGATATGAAACATATGAGGACTGTGTTCTATGAAGAACCTTTAGAGAACCTTAGTTTAAGAGGAGATGGACAGATGGAGACGGACAGATGGAGAAAATGCTGAACTAAACTGAAATGTTTTGAGACTAGTCGACTAGTCAGTCGAGACTAGACGGGCCTTGTTTGGTCTGGGGGTCCGGACTTTGGTCACCTGACTTTGGACCCCCAGCATGTCTCGGCTCGGCAGGCAGACCAGAAAACTGCTGAATAAAGAACCGTAATTTTATCCTTTCTAACTTACATTATTTGACTTTAGTGCAGCCAATCAGATTCCAGCTTCGTCTATTAAAACAATAAAAACTACTTTAGCAACAGCTCGCAGCCAACTAACCAACTAGCAGATAACACGGAGAAATCTGATTGGCCGTATCTCAGAGAGGGCGGAGAACAGCAGGAAACAAAACACACCAGAAATAAACAAAAGCAAAACCTTTAATTACAAACAGCAAAAACAGAAAACAGAGCCAGCGCCGTGAGCACAGCTACAGAATAACACAACCGGTGAAGAGGGAAGAGAAAAACAGAATGAAGTTCAGTCCCAACTCCACCCAACTCCACCCAACTCCACCCAACTCTACTTGACGTATTTCTCCATGAACTTCTTGTGAAACTCTGAGCGCAGCGTGTCGTTAATGAAGCGTTTCTCTTTACGGGACTCATCGACTCCTTTAGCGCAGTTCTTAAACACCACGTCATCATCCCACCTGCAAACACACACACACACACACACGCTTTAGTACGAGGGAGGGAGTAAGTGTGAACTCATCGTGCCCCACTGTAACCCGGGTCTTTGAGAAAAGGCTAAATTAACGAGGTTACTGTTGTAATTATTACTATTGCTTTAGTTACACTGTGAGGTCCAGATGTTCTCATAGTGACAACGTGGGATTTTGTAAAAGGGAGGACTTTTTGTTTTCACCACAATAATCAAAGCTAGAAGAGCAGAGAGGCTCTGCGTTTAGGGCACAGAGGTTCAGGCTAGAGTTTAGTGTAATACACGGGAAATCAGTGGAGGTCCTCATAAGTATGTAGGATGGACCAGGAACGCTAGTGCACTGGTTTGCGATATGTAGAATAGACCGGGAATGCTGGCGGATCGGTTCGTGGTATGTAGGATGGACCAGGAACGCTGGTGCACTGGTTTGCGATATGTAGAATAGACCGGGAACGCTGGCGGATCGGTTTGTGGTATGTAGGATAGACCGGGAGTGCTAGTGCATTGGTTTGCGATATGGAATGGACCGGGAATGCTGGCGGATCGGTTTGTGGTATGTAGGATAGACCGGGAATGCTAGTGCATTGGTTTGCGATATGGAATGGACCGGGAACGCTGGCGGATCGGTTGTAGTTATACACACACTGCTTACAGCAGGAGCACGAAACCTATAAGATTCACCGCATCACTCTGACCTGTTAATGCTGAGTGTGTGTGTGTACCTGCGTTTCACTCTGAAGCTGTTCTGGCTCTGTGTGTGTGTACCTGTGTGTACCTGTGTGTGTGTACCTGCGTTTCACTCTGAAGCTGTTCTGGGTCTGCGTGTGCAGCTGCTGCTGCTGCTGCTGCTGCTGCTGCTGTCCTGCGAGGTTCAGCAGAGGATTCCCACTCAGAATGTTCTCCATCCTGATTCGCTCCTCTTCAGCCTTCTGCTCTCGCTCCTAACACGCAGACACGCACGCAGACACGCACGCACGCACGCAGACAGACACACGCAGGCAGACACACACACACACACGCAGGCAGACACACACACACACACGCAGGCAGACACACACACACACACGCAGGCAGACACACGCAGGCAGGCACACGCAGGCAGGCACACGCAGGCAGGCACACGCAGGCAGACAGACACACACGCAGGCAGACACACACACACGCAGGCAGGCACACGCAGGCAGGCAGGCAGGCACACGCAGGCAGGCAGACACACACACGCAGGCAGACAGACACACACACGCAGGCAGACAGACACACACACAGGCAGGCACACACACGCAGGCAGACAGACACACACGCAGGCAGACAGACACACACGCAGGCAGACAGACACACACGCAGGCAGACACACACACGCAGGCAGACAGACACACACACGCAGGCAGGCACACACGCGCAGGCAGGCACACACGCGCAGGCAGGCACACACGCGCAGGCAGACACACGCGCAGGCAGACACACGCGCAGGCAGGCACACACGCGCAGGCAGGCACACACGCGCAGGCAGGCACACACGCGCAGGCAGACACACGCGCAGGCAGACACACGCGCAGGCAGACACACGCGCAGGCAGACACGCAGGCACAAAATGTTTTTGTTGTTCTTATTTACCAAAAACAGAATTTATTTTTATACAAATCTTACATTAGAGAGGGCTTTTGGTTACTGTACCTTTAAATCTGATATATAAATGATAACTGCTGTAGCTGAACAGGTGGGGCTAAACTGCTGTAGCTGAACAGGTGGGGCTAAACTGCTGTAGCTGAACAGGTGGGGCCTAATGACACTCACCTTCCTCTCCTGCTCCTCTGCTCGCTCCTTCTTGATCTTGTCCAGTTCGGCCAGCAGGGCGGCGGTGTCGTCATCACTGTCAGAGTCGGAGTCCGAATCGTCTTCATCCTGAAACAGACATTCAGACTCAGAACCTCAGTGGAGAGCAGTGGCCAGCTCCGGTCCTGACACCTGACCCAGATCACCCAGAGTTCAAAGTGGGCCGGTCCTGTGGTCACCGGACCGTCCGGCTCAGTCAACCAGCCTCCAGAAAAATCACCAAGTTTAGCTGTTCAGATCTAGAGGTACTAGACAGAACTGCTTTATCTCAGAACCTACAAAAGTGTGGAACCCGTAAACCCGTAAACCAAGGGCTCCCAGTCCTGGACCTTTTTCTCCGCACACCCGACTGAGCCCACCAGGCTCGTCTTAACCAGTTCAGAATCAGGTGCGTCTGTGTGCCTCTCCCGCGCTCTCTCTCTCTCCCACTCTCGCTCTCTCTCCCTCTCCCGCTCGCTCTCCCTCCCACTCTCGCTCGCTCTCCCTCCCACTCTCGCTCTCCCTCCCACTCTCGCTCGCTCTCCCTCCCACTCTCGCTCTCCCTCTCCCACTCTTGATCGCTCTCCCTCTCCCTCTCGCTCTCCCTCTCCCTCTCGCTCTCCCTCTCGCTCTCCCTCTCCCACTCTCGATCGCTCTCTCTCCCTCTCCCGCTCTCTCGCTCTCTCTCCCTCGCTCTCTCGATCGCTCTCTCTCCCTCTCCCACTCTCGATCGCTCTCTCTCCCTCTCCCCCTCTCGATCGCTCTCTCTCCCTCTCCCACTCTCGATCGCTCTCTCTCCCTCTCCCACTCTCGATCGCTCTCCCTCTCCCTCTCCCTCGATCGCTCTCCCTCTCCCGCTCTCTCTCCCTCGCTCTCTCGATCGCTCTCTCTCCCTCTCCCCCTCTCGATCGCTCTCTCTCCCACTCTCGATCGCTCTCTCTCCCACTCTCGATCGCTCTCTCTCCCTCTCCCACTCTCGATCGCTCTCTCTCCCTCTCCCACTCTCGATCGCTCTCTCTCTCCCTCCCACTCTCGCTCGCTCTCCCTCTCCCTCCCACTCTCGCTCGCTCTCCCTCCCACTCTCGCTCGCTCTCCCTCCCACTCTCGCTCGCTCTCCCTCCCACTCTCCCTCCCCCTCTCCCTCCCCCTCTCCCTCCCCCTCTCCCTCTCCCTCTCCCTCTCCCTCTCCCTCTCCCTCTCGCTCTCCCTCTCGCTCTCCCTCTCCCTCTCGCTCTCCCACTCTCGATCGCTCTCTCTCTCTCTCCCTCGCTCTCTCTCCCTCTCCCACTCTCGATCGCTCTCTCTCTCTCTCCCTCGCTCTCTCTCCCTCTCCCACTCTCGATCGCTCTCCCTCTCCCTCTCCCTCGATCGCTCTCCCTCTGCCTCTCGCTCTCCCTCGCTCTCTCGATCGCTCTCTCTCCCACTCTCGATCGCTCTCTCTCCCTCTCCCACTCTCGATCGCTCTCTCTCCCACTCTCGATCGCTCTCTCTCCCTCTCCCACTCTCGATCGCTCTCTCTCCCTCTCCCACTCTCGATCGCTCTCTCTCTCCCTCCCACTCTCGCTCGCTCTCCCTCTCCCTCCCACTCTCGCTCGCTCTCCCTCCCACTCTCGCTCGCTCTCCCTCTCCCTCTCCCTCTCCCTCCCCCTCCCCCTCTCCCTCCCCCTCCCCCTCTCCCTCTCCCTCTCCCTCTCCCTCTCCCTCTCGCTCTCCCTCTCCCTCTCCCTCTCCCTCTCCCACTCTCGATCGCTCTCTCTCTCTCTCCCTCGCTCTCTCTCCCTCTCCCACTCTCGATCGCTCTCTCTCTCTCTCCCTCGCTCTCTCTCCCTCTCCCACTCTCGATCGCTCTCCCTCTCCCTCTCCCTCGATCGCTCTCCCTCTCCCGCTCTCTCTCCCTCGCTCTCTCGATCGCTCTCTCTCCCTCTCCCCCTCTCGATCGCTCTCTCTCCCACTCTCGATCGCTCTCTCTCCCACTCTCGATCGCTCTCTCTCCCACTCTCGATCGCTCTCTCTCTCCCTCTCCCTCTCTCGATCGCTCTCCCTCCCACTCTCGCTCGCTCTCCCTCCCACTCTCGCTCGCTCTCCCTCCCACTCTCGCTCGCTCTCCCTCTCCCTCTCCCTCTCCCTCTCCCACTCTCGATCGCTCTCTCTCTCTCTCCCTCTCCCTCGCTCTCGATCGCTCTCCCTCTCCCGCTCTCTCGCTCTCGATCGCTCTCTCTCCCTCTCCCCCTCTCGATCGCTCTCTCTCCCTCTCCCCCTCTCGATCGCTCTCTCTCCCTCTCCCCCTCTCGATCGCTCTCTCTCTCCCTCTCCCCCTCTCGATCGCTCTCTCTCTCTCTCTCCCTCTCCCTCGCTCTCGATCGCTCTCCCTCTCCCGCTCTCTCGCTCTCTCGCTCTCGATCGCTCTCTCCCTCGCTCTCTCGATCGCTCTCTCTCCCTCGCTCTCTCGATCGCTCTCTCTCCCTCGCTCTCTCGATCGCTCTCTCTCCCTCT
>NC_051233.1:34234202-34241419 GCF_015220715.1 Pygocentrus nattereri | reverse complement strand
GACCTCTCCCACTCTCGATCGCTCTCTCTCCCTCGCTCTCCCACTCTCGCTCGCTCTCTCTCTCACCCTCCCACTCTCGCTCGCTCTCTCTCTCTCACCCTCCCACTCTCGCTCGCTCGCTCTCTCTCACCCTCCCACTCTCGCTCGCTCGCTCTCTCTCACCCTCCCACTCTCGCTCGCTCGCTCTCTCTCACCCTCCCACTCTCGCTCGCTCGCTCTCTCTCACCCTCCCACTCTCGCTCGCTCGCTCGCTCTCTCACCCTCCCACTCTCGCTCGCTCGCTCGCTCTCTCACCCTCCCA
Source organism: Pygocentrus nattereri (assembly GCF_015220715.1). Taxonomy (NCBI): domain Eukaryota; kingdom Metazoa; phylum Chordata; class Actinopteri; order Characiformes; family Serrasalmidae; genus Pygocentrus; species Pygocentrus nattereri. Next base: position 34,241,118 of record NC_051233.1, on the reverse strand, counting down.
CTGTCGCTCGGTCTCTCTCACCCTCCCACTGTCGCTCGCTCTCTCTATCGCTCTCCCTCTCTCGATCGCTCTCTCTCACCCTCCCACTGTCGCTCGCTCTCTCTCTCTCACCCTCCCACTGTCGCTCGCTCTCTCTCTCACCCTCCCACTGTCGCTCGCTCTCTCTCACCCTCCCACTGTCGCTCGCTCTCTCTCACCCTCCCACTGTCGCTCGCTCTCTCTCACCCTCCCACTGTCGCTCGCTCTCTCTCACCCTCCCACTGTCGCTCGCTCTCTCTCTCTCACCCTCCCACTGTCGCTCGCTCTCTCTCTCACCCTCCCACTGTCGCTCGCTCTCTCTCTCACCCTCCCACTGTCGCTCGCTCTCTCTCACCCTCCCACTGTCGCTCGCTCTCTCTCACCCTCCCACTGTCGCTCGCTCTCTCTCTCTCACCCTCCCACTGTCGCTCGCTCTCTCTCTCTCACCCTCCCACTGTCGCTCGCTCTCTCTCTCTCACCCTCTCCACTGTCGCTCGCTCTCTCTCTCTCACCCTCCCACTGTCGCTCGCTCTCTCTCTCTCACCCTCCCACTGTCGCTCGCTCTCTCTCTCTCACCCTCCCACTGTCGCTCGCTCTCTCTCTCTCACCCTCCCACTGTCGCTCGCTCTCTCTCTCTCACCCTCCCACTGTCGCTCGCTCTCTCTCTCTCACCCTCCCACTGTCGCTCGCTCTCTCTCTCACCCTCCCACTGTCGCTCGCTCTCTCTCTCTCACCCTCCCACTGTCGCTCGCTCTCTCACCCTCCCACTGTCGCTCGCTCTCTCACCCTCCCACTGTCGCTCGCTCTCTCACCCTCCCACTGTCGCTCGCTCTCTCACCCTCCCACTGTCGCTCGCTCTCTCTCACCCTCCCACTGTCGCTCGCTCTCTCTCACCCTCCCACTGTCGCTCGCTCTCTCTCACCCTCCCACTGTCGCTCGCTCTCTCTCTCTCACCCTCCCACTGTCGCTCGCTCTCTCTCTCTCACCCTCCCACTGTCGCTCGCTCTCTCTCTCTCACCCTCCCACTGTCGCTCGCTCTCTCTCACCCTCCCACTGTCGCTCGCTCTCTCTCTCTCACCCTCCCACTGTCGCTCGCTCTCTCTCTCTCACCCTCCCACTGTCGCTCGCTCTCTCTCTCTCACCCTCCCACTGTCGCTCGCTCTCTCTCTCTCACCCTCCCACTGTCGCTCGCTCTCTCTCTCTCACCCTCCCACTGTCGCTCGCTCTCTCTCACCCTCCCACTGTCGCTCGCTCTCTCTCACCCTCCCACTGTCGCTCGCTCTCTCTCTCTCACCCTCCCACTGTCGCTCGCTCTCTCTCACCCTCCCACTGTCGCTCGCTCTCTCTCTCTCACCCTCCCACTGTCGCTCGCTCTCTCTCACCCTCCCACTGTCGCTCGCTCTCTCTCACCCTCCCACTGTCGCTCGCTCTCTCTCACCCTCCCACTGTCGCTCGCTCTCTCTCACCCTCCCACTGTCGCTCGCTCTCTCTCACCCTCCCACTGTCGCTCGCTCTCTCTCTCTCACCCTCCCACTGTCGCTCGCTCTCTCTCTCTCACCCTCCCACTGTCGCTCGCTCTCTCTCTCTCACCCTCCCACTGTCGCTCGCTCTCTCTCACCCTCCCACTGTCGCTCGCTCTCTCTCTCTCACCCTCCCACTGTCGCTCTCTCTCACCCTCCCACTGTCGCTCGCTCTCTCTCACCCTCCCACTGTCGCTCGCTCTCTCTCACCCTCCCACTGTCGCTCGCTCTCTCTCACCCTCCCACTGTCGCTCGCTCTCTCTCACCCTCCCACTGTCGCTCGCTCTCTCTCACCCTCCCACTGTCGCTCGCTCTCTCACCCTCCCACTGTCGCGCGCGCTCGCTCACCCTCTCGCGCTCGCTCACCCTCTCGCGCTCGCTCACCCTCTCGCTCCCCCTCTCCAGCTCGCGCTCCCTCTCCCGCTGTGTCTCTCTCCCGCTGTCTCTGAACATATTTATCAGAGAGGGGGTATATGCGCACACCCACCCACAGAACGTACATCAGTTAGGGGGTCGTCTGCATCCAGGTTAGCCGCAGGAATCTGATCCAGCCGCGGCCGCTTGGAGGACGAAGATGAGGAGGAAGAGGAGGAGGTGGTGTGTTCTACAGAGGAGAACAAAGAAACACACGCGCATTACAACACACACGCTAACACACATACACTATAACATACACACAGCACACTAGAGCACACATACATTATAACACACACACACTATAGCACATATACACACACATGTATAACAAACACTGTTGTCTCGCGTCTTTCCAGGAGAAGGATGCAGGTGAACGTAAATTGATTTTATTTTCTCTCTGCTCGTCGATTCTAATCAGTTCTAACCCACTGAAGTGGAGGCAGCGGCAGCGCCACCTTCAGGTCAGTGTGTTACAGACTCACCTCTGGCTCCTCTCTCTCTGCTCTTCACCGCCACTCTCTCTCTCTCCTCCAGCTCACGCCTGAAATCACGGTTACGGACCTCCTCGGGGGCGTCCTGGGTGGGCTGCCTAAACACACACACACACACACGCACACACACTCTGCTGAGCAGTGTTCAATAATGACCTCCTACTCAAGCGTCCGCAGGGTGAGGTTGGGTTCGAGCTCTTACTCACCGGTACTTGATCTTGGTGTGTCCAGGCAGGTCTCTGCTGGAGTACTGCTTGGAGAGCGCGCTCAGATCGCCCTCCCCTTTGCCCCGACCCCCCCTGGCAGGCTCAAACGTGGGCCGAGCTGCTGTGGTCATCCTGGATCACCTGCAGGACATGAACACACCTGTCAGAAGATCCACGGCACAGAGACGGGCAGCGTGGTACGGCTCATACGGTCAGACTAAACATCACCGCATCTGATCCAGCCTAGAGCTTCTCATCCAACTAACAAACAGGATGGAGGAGAAATGCGGACTATCTGGGAGAAGATCTTCAGATCTGGACCTTCAGTCCAGTGTCTGGTGCAGGAGCCGTATAACAGAAACATATAAACTCTGAAGTCTGATCTGTTTGGTGTCCATGACTGACTGAATTCTGGACAGCAGCTACTCCAGAATTCCCTCCTGAAGGCCGTGGAGACTTCAGGATGAAGGCCAGCAGCTCAGGAGGCAGGAGGTTCGGGAGGCTCAGGAGACGCAGGAGGTTCGGGAGGCTCGGATCTCCATCACTGACCTACCGCAGCTATAACTCACAGCATTCATGCTAGCACAGCGCGAACTCTCCGCTCCATCTTAAAACGCGGCCGAATCCGCGACGGGGGCTGCTCGGGGTCTCTAACAGACTCACTGATCTCGTGGTCTCGGATTCGTGATTTCCTGAGATCTGTAAGCACGGACTGAAGCGACGTTAGCGTACCTTAGCTTAGCGTACCTTAGCTTAGCCGCGTTAGCCACACAGCGGCCCCGCGTTACTCCGAGGTTCTGGCGCTTCTGGCGGTGCGGCGGGTTAAACCCAGTCCAGCGGCCCGGCGGCAGTGAACCGCCGGCAGCGAACCGCCCCGCCAGAAAAGCCTTAAAGCCGCTGTGTCTGTTTATAAACGCGCATAAAGCCTCAACTCACCTTCCTCCGCTCGCACACACGGACAGATCCCGGATGGAACGGAAGCCCGCTGAGAACAGCGGAAAACGCGTTGTGGAAAAACACAGCTAACATGCTAGTTAACATTTAAAGACCCCGCGTTCGCTTTAGCGCGAAAAAATGATCAAATGTTTCAGATATTTTCGGCTTTATTTCAGTCTGAGACGGTTTATTTCACTCAGAGACGGTTTATTTCAGTCTGAGACGGTTTATTTCACTCAGAGACGGTTTATTTCAGTCAGAGACGGCTTATTTCAGTCTGAGACGGGTTATTTCAGTCTGAGACAGTTTATTTCAGTCTGAGACGGGTTATTTCAGTCTGAGACGGTTTATTTCAGTCTGAGACGCGTTATTTCAGTCTGAGACGGTTTATTTCAGTCAGAGACGGGTTATTTCAGTCAGAGACGGGTTATGTCAGTCTGAGACGGTTTATTTCACTCAGAGACGGGTTATTTCACTCAGACGGTTTATTTCAGTCTGAGACGGTTTATTTCACTCAGAGACGGTTTATTTCAGTCTGAGACGGGTTATTTCAGTCTGAGACGGTTTATTTCACTCAGAGACGGGTTATTTCAGTCTGAGACGGGTTATTTCACTCAGACGGTTTATTTCAGTCTGAGACGGTTTATTTCAGTCAGAGACGGTTTATTTCAGTCAGAGACGGTTTATTTCACTCAGAGATGGTTTATTTCAGTCAGAGATGGGTTTATTTCAGTCAGAAACGGTTTATTTCACTCAGAGATGGTTTATTTCACTCAGAGACGGTCTATTTCAGTCTGAGACGGTTTATTTCAGTCTGAGACGGTTTATTTCACTCAGAGACGGGTTTATTTCAGTCAGAGACGGTTTATTTCAGTCAGAGACGGTTTATTTCACTCAGAGACGGGTTTATTTCAGTCAGAGACGGTTTATTTCACTCAGACGGTTTATTTCAGTCTGAGACGGTTTATTTCACTCAGACAGTTTATTTCACTCAGAGACGGTTTATTTCAGTCTGAGACGGTTTATTTCACTCAGAGGCGGTTTATTTCACTCTGAGATGGGTTATTTCACTCAGAGACGATTTATTTCAGTCTGAGACGGGTTATTTCAGTCTGAGACGGTTTATTTCAGTCTGAGACGGGTTATTTCAGTCAGAGACGGGTTATTTCAGTCTGAGACGGTTTATTTCACTCAGAGACGGTTTATTTCAGTCTGAGACGGGTTATTTCAGTCAGAGACGGTTTATTTCACTCAGAGACGGGTTTATTTCAGTCAGAGACGGTTTATTTCACTCAGACGGTTTATTTCAGTCTGAGACGGTTTATTTCACTCAGACAGTTTATTTCACTCAGAGACGGTTTATTTCAGTCAGAGGCAGTTTATTTCACTCTGAGACGGTTTATTTTACTCAGAGATGGTTTATTTCACTCAGAGACGGTTTATTTCAGTCTGAGACGGGTTATTTCAGTCTGAGACGGGTTATTTCAGTCTGAGACGGTTTATTTCACTCAGAGACGGTTTATTTTACTCAGAGATGGTTTATTTCACTCAGAGACGGTTTATTTCAGTCTGAGACGGGTTATTTCAGTCTGAGACGGTTTATTTCAGTCAGAGACGGGTTATTTCAGTCATAGACGGTTTATTTCAGTCTGAGACGTTTTATTTCACTCTGAGACGGTTTATTTCACTCAGAGACGGTTTATTTCAGTCTGAGACGGGTTATTTCAGTCTGAGACGGTTTATTTCAGTCTGAGACGGGTTATTTCAGTCAGAGACGGGTTATTTCAGTCTGAGACGCGTTATTTCAGTCAGAGACGGTTTTTCACTCAGAGACGGTTTATTTCAGTCAGAGACGGGTTATTTCAGTCTGAGACGGGTTATTTCAGTCAGAGACGGGTTATTTCAGTCTGAGAAGGGTTATTTCACTCAGAGACGGTTTATTTCAGTCTGACACGGGTTATTTCAGTCTGAGACGGTTTATTTCACTCAGAGACGGTTTATTTCAGTCTGAGACGGGTTATTTCAGTCTGAGACGGTTTATTTCACTCAGAGACGGTTTATTTCAGTCTGAGACGGGTTATTTCAGTCAGAGACGGGTTATTTCAGTCAGAGACGGGTTATTTAACTCAGAGACGGTTTATTTCAGTCTGACACGGGTTATTTCAGTCTGAGACGGTTTATTTCACTCAGAGACGGTTTATTTCAGTCTGAGACGGGCTATTTCAGTCTGAGACGGTTTATTTCACTCAGAGACGGTTTATTTCAGTCTGAGACGGGCTATTTCAGTCAGAGACGGTTTATTTCAGTATGAGATGGGTTATTTCTGTCAGAGACGGGTTATTTCAGTCTGAGACGGGTTATTTAACTCAGACGGTTTATTTCACTCAGAGACGGTTTATTTCAGTCTGAGACGGGTTATTTCAGTCTGAGACGGTTTATTTCACTCAGAGACGGTTTATTTCAGTCAGAGACGGGTTATTTCAGTCAGAGACGGGTTATTTCAGTCAGAGACGGTTTATTTCAGTCTGAGACGGTTTATTTCAGTCAGAGATGGTTTATTTCAGTCTGAGACGGTTTATTTCACTCAGAGACGGTTTATTTCACTCAGAGACGGTTTATTTTAGTCTGAGGCGGGTTATTTCAGTCTGAGACGGTTTATTTCACTCAGAGACGGGTTTATTTCAGAGACGGTTTATTTCACTCAGAGACGGGTTTATTTCAGAGACGGTTTATTTCAGTCAGAGACGGTTTATTTCACTCAGACGGTTTATTTCACTCAGAGACGGGTTTATTTCAGTCAGAGACGGTTTATTTCACTCAGACGGTTTATTTCAGTCTGAGACGGTTTATTTCACTCAGAGACGGGTTTATTTCATTCTGAGATGGTTTACTTCACTCAGAGACGGGTTATTTGAGTCTGAGTTCTAAAGGCAGGGCGGGATCCCGTCCTTCACTAGCGCGTGTAAAGGCAGGGCGGGATCCCGTCCTTCACTAGCGCGTGTAAAGGCAGGGCGGGATCCCGTCCTTCACTAGCGCGTGTAAAGGCAGGGCGGCAGGGCTGGATTTACACACCTGTGACACTGAGACTGAATCAAACATCTGAATTTCGTGATTAACCTGTTTTTGTCCAGGGGATGTTTTGCTTTGTCCATCTGAATTTTTTGACCAAATCATGAGGCAAATTATTCACTGCATGAAATGTCCATTTTTATTTCATCCTCATCATCATAGAAAGGCAGGCAGAGAGACAGACAGACAGCCACATAGACAGACAGGTAGACAGATGGATAGATAAACAGAGAGAAAGACAGACAGGCTGAGAAACAGA
>NC_051233.1:34216702-34229202 GCF_015220715.1 Pygocentrus nattereri | reverse complement strand
GATTTATGGCTGCAGGGAAAAAACAGCGTCACTCGTTTCCATGACGACAGAACCACAAACCACACCCCCCATCAGGATCGTCAGCGTTTAACCTCACCTCTGATCCCACAGACGCTGCTCCTGCTCCGGACTCAGACTGCCGCTCAGCCTGCAGGACACACACACACACACACACACACACACACACACACACACACACACACAGAGAGACAGACACAGACACACACACACACACACAATGACACACACACACATCAAACAAGTGATCAGCACTGATCTAGAACCTCCTGCTGCACCAGAGAACTCGTGTGAGACTCACTTGTGGTGGGAGCTGCTGTGTCGGTGGTGATGTCGATGCTCTTTGTTGCTGAGCGATGACGCGTTTGAGTGGGAGGAGCCTAAGCCTTTCCGCTGTTCTTTAGTCTTCTGTAGAACGCGCCGGTATGACAGCGTGCAGAGCCAACACAGCAGCTTCCCGTCCACCTGGAACATTTATTAACGCGTTATTACATCATTAATTAGCAGCCCAGCGTCCTGCCGTGGGGTCTCATTACAGATGGATGTCGGTGAGTTTACATTAACATTTCAGCGCCACCTTAAAACTGATAGTCAGCTGGCAGCACCTCAGTAACCCCAGCTGAATAAAGACCATTAGGATTAACGGACTGTCTGATGCCTCCCAATGGTTACCATTAGAAACCACTAAAGTCCCAGTAGGATTAGAAATGTATCTGGAATCAGTCACTAGGTCACCTGCTAAACCCTTTATATGATCAAGAACAGCCAAACGCATTACAAACGCCCGAGAACCAGCAGAACCCCTTACTGGTTCTATGTTCTCATTAGGGGCGTTAACCTCCATTATCACAGTGATGTAGATCCCGGCTGGTGTGGAGCGGATCGCCCAGCGCTGCTGACCACTCGGCCGCCGGCCGCTGGCCCAACAGACAGACCGACAGACAGACAGAACTCAAAGCACCGGGCGCTTCAGACCAGCGCGTCCGGTTTAAATGTGTAGAATTAATTATCCATTTAGTGTTAATAACGTCTTTATAAACACTGATGCCACAGTTTATAAACACTCATCGCCCATGTCACAGGCTGGTTTCACGGCAGCCGGCCGGACGGGCGGTGCGGGTGGGTGTGTACCTTCCTCCGCCCCTCCTCCTTCCTGTCGAAGGCACACTGCTGTTTACACTGCTCGCAGGTCTGGGGGGGGCCGTACTTCTTCTCGGAGTTGGTGCAGCGCTGACACTTGGTCCCGATGAAGGCGGCGATGATGTTGCAGTACTGACACGGCTTCGGCTGCGGCACAAAAACAACAACCGTTACTCGCCAGCGTTCCCGGCACAGTAAGGGGTCAGAGCTCAGAGGTCAGGCAGCCACTCACCGTCCCGAACTGCTTCACGTTCTGAGCGCATTTCTTACAGATGGTGTTGGTTTTACTGCAAACACAAACAACAAACACAAATCGGCAAAACAACAACAACAACAACGTCATTCCCGACTTCACCTGCCGTGAATAAACGGGAATAACGACAATAATACACAACGAGCCCCGGCACGGATCGCTCGCTTCCCGGGGCCACGGCGACCGCTTTCCGCTTAAGGCTCAGGAATAACAGAAGGTAGAGCGCTCGGAACGGGAAGCCTGATTGATCACTAATGTGTTTCTTAACGAGCTACTAAACGAGCTCCTACCTCTCCTGCTGAAACTCCGTCCGGCAGTAGGTGCATTTAACGATGGGATGAGCAATGCGGCACTCCTGCAGGAAAACAAATCAAACACAGATCAGCTGAGGTTTACACAGGACTGAACACACTTGCATGACTCCACCCCTTCAGTCTTCTCACAGCCAATCAGGAGGCAGAGTATAGCACTCAGTGCTATCAATTAGGCATTAATCCTAGTACTGGACCACAACAAAACTCTAGAACCAGGTCTAGAACCAGACTTAATCGCTCAAAACCCCTCCGACTCTGAACCCCCGCGGCCCTCCCACTCTGAACCCCCCGCGGCTCTCTCTCAGTCCGACTCTCTCTCTCAGTCTCTCTTTCTCTCAGCCAGTCTCTCTCTGTCTCAGCCAGTCTCTCTCTGTCTCAGCCAGTCAGTCTCTCTCTCTCAGTCTCTCTCTCTCTGTCAGTCTCTCTCAGTCCGACTCTCTCTCTCTCAGCCACTCTCTCTCTCTCTGTCAGTCTCTCTCTCTGTGAGTCTCTCTCTCTGTGAGTCTCTCTCAGTCCGACTCTCTCTGTCTCTCTCAGTCCGACTCTCTCTCTGTCTCTCTCAGTCCGACTCTCTCTCTGTCTCTCTCAGTCCGACTCTCTCTCTGTCTCTCTCAGTCCGACTCTCTCTCTCAGTCTCTCTCAGGCCGACTCTCTCTCTCAGTCTCTCTCAGGCCGACTCTCTCTCTCTCAGTCTCTCTCAGGCCGACTCTCTCTCTCAGTCTCTCTCAGTCCGACTCTCTCTCTCAGTCTCTCTCAGTCCGACTCTCTCTCTCAGTCTCTCTCAGGCCGACTCTCTCTCTCTCAGTCTCTCTCAGGCCGACTCTCTCTCTCTCTCAGTCTCTCTCAGTCCGACTCTCTCTCTCAGTCCGACTCTCTCTCTCTGTCTCTCTCAGTCCGACTCTCTCTCTCTGTCTCTCAGTCCGACTCTCTCTCTCTGTCTCTCTCAGTCCGACTCTCTCTCTCTCTCTGTCTCTCTCAGTCCGACTCTCTCTCTCTCTGTCTCTCTCAGTCCGACTCTCTCTCTCTCAGTCTCTCACAGTCCGACTCTCTCTCAGTCCGACTCTCTCTCTCAGTCTCTCTCAGTCCGACTCTCTCTCTCAGTCTCTCTCAGTCCGACTCTCTCTCTGTCACTCTCAGTCCGACTCTCTCTCTCAGTCCGACTCTCTCTCTCTGTCTCTCTCAGTCCGACTCTCTCTCTGTCTCTCTCAGTCCGACTCTCTCTCTGTCTCTCTCAGTCCGACTCTCTCTCTCTGTCTCTCTCAGTCCGACTCTCTCTCTCTGTCTCTCTCAGTCCGACTCTCTCTCTCTCTGTCTCTCAGTCCGACTCTCTCTCTCTCAGTCTCTCACAGTCCGACTCTCTCTCAGTCCGACTCTCTCTCTCAGTCTCTCTCAGTCCGACTCTCTCTATGTCTCTCTCAGTCCGACTCTCTCTCTATGTCTCTCTCAGTCCGACTCTCTCTCTATGTCTCTCTCAGTCCGACTCTCTCTCTCTCTGTCTCTCTCTCACCGACTCTCTCTCTCTGTCTCTCTCTCACCGACTCTCTCTCTCTGTCTCTCTCAGTCCGACTCTCTCTCTCTCTCTGTCAGTCCGACTCTCTCTCTCAGTCTCTCTCAGTCCGACTCTCTCTCTCAGTCTCTCTCAGTCCGACTCTCTCTCTCAGTCTCTCTCAGTCCGACTCTCTCTCTCAGTCTCTCTCAGTCCGACTCTCTCTCTCAGTCTCTCTCAGTCCGACTCTCTCTCTCAGTCTCTCTCAGTCCGACTCTCTCTCTCAGTCTCTCTCAGTCCGACTCTCTCTCTCAGTCACTCTCAGTCCGACTCTCTCTCAGTCACTCTCAGTCCGACTCTCTCTCAGTCACTCTCAGTCCGACTCTCTCTCAGTCCGACTCTCTCTCTCAGTCTCTCTCAGTCCGACTCTCTCTCTCAGTCTCTCTCAGTCCGACTCTCTCTCAGTCACTCTCAGTCCGACTCTCTCTCTCAGTCACTCTCTGTCCGACTCTCTCTCTCAGTCTCTCTCAGTCCGACTCTCTCTCTCAGTCTCTCTCAGTCCGACTCTCTCTCTCAGTCCGACTCTCTCTCTCAGTCCGACTCTCTCTCTGTCTCTCTCAGTCCGACTCTCTCTCTGTCTCTCTCAGTCCGACTCTCTCTCTCTGTCTCTCTCAGTCCGACTCTCTCTCTCTGTCTCTCTCAGTCCGACTCTCTCTCTCTGACTCTCTCTCTCAGTCCGACTCTCTCTCAGTCACTCTCAGTCCGACTCTCTCTCTCTGACTCTCTCTCTCAGTCCGACTCTCTCTCTCTGACTCTCTCTCTCAGTCCGACTCTCTCTCTCTGACTCTCTCAGTCCGACTCTCTCTCTCTGTCTCTCTCAGTCCGACTCTCTCTCTCTGTCTCTCTCAGTCCGACTCTCTCTCTCTGTCACTCTCAGTCCGACTCTCTCTGTCACTCTCAGTCCGACTCTCTCTCTCAGTCCGACTCTCTCTCTCTGTCTCTCTCAGTCCGACTCTCTCTCTCTGTCTCTCTCAGTCCGACTCTCTCTCTCTGTCTCTCTCAGTCCGACTCTCTCTCTCTGTCTCTCTCAGTCCGACTCTCTCTCTCTGACTCTCTCTCTCAGTCCGACTCTCTCTCTCTGACTCTCTCTCTCAGTCCGACTCTCTCTCTCTGTCTCTCTCAGTCCGACTCTCTCTCTCTGTCTCTCTCAGTCCGACTCTCTCTCTCTGTCTCTCTCAGTCCGACTCTCTCTCTCTGTCTCTCTCAGTCCGACTCTCTCTCTGTCACTCTCAGTCCGACTCTCTCTGTCACTCTCAGTCCGACTCTCTCTCTCAGTCCGACTCTCTCTCTCTGTCTCTCTCAGTCCCGACTCTCTCTCTCTGTCTCTCTCAGTCCGACTCTCTCTCTCTGTCTCTCTCAGTCCGACTCTCTCTCTCTGTCTCTCTCAGTCCGACTCTCTCTCTCAGTCACTCTCAGTCCGACTCTCTCTCTCAGTCACTCTCAGTCCGACTCTCTCTCAGTCACTCTCAGTCCGACTCTCTCTCTCAGTCCGACTCTCTCTCTCAGTCCGACTCTCTCTCTCAGTCCGACTCTCTCTCTCAGTCCGACTCTCTCTCTCTGTCTCTCTCAGTCCGACTCTCTCTCTCTGTCTCTCTCAGTCCGACTCTCTCTCTCTGACTCTCTCTCTCAGTCCGACTCTCTCTCAGTCACTCTCAGTCCGACTCTCTCTCTCAGTCTCTCTCAGTCCGACTCTCTCTCTCAGTCTCTCTCAGTCCGACTCTCTCTCTCTGTCTCTCTCAGTCCGACTCTCTCTCTCAGTCACTCTCAGTCCGACTCTCTCTCAGTCACTCTCAGTCCGACTCTCTCTCAGTCACTCTCAGTCCGACTCTCTCTCAGTCCGACTCTCTCTCTCTCAGTCCGACTCTCTCTCTCTGTCTCTCTCAGTCCGACTCTCTCTCTCTGTCTCTCTCAGTCCGACTCTCTCTCTCTGTCTCTCTCAGTCCGACTCTCTCTCTCTGTCTCTCTCAGTCCGACTCTCTCTCTCTGTCTCTCTCAGTCCGACTCTCTCTCTCAGTCACTCTCAGTCCGACTCTCTCTCAGTCACTCTCAGTCCGACTCTCTCTCAGTCACTCTCAGTCCGACTCTCTCTCAGTCCGACTCTCTCTCTCAGTCCGACACTCTCTCTCAGTCCGACTCTCTCTCTCAGTCTCTCTCAGTCCGACTCTCTCTCTCAGTCCGACTCTCTCTCTCAGTCCGACTCTCTCTCTCAGTCCGACTCTCTCTCAGTCACTCTCAGTCCGACTCTCTCTCTCAGTCTCTCTCAGTCCGACTCTCTCTCTCAGTCTCTCTCAGTCCGACTCTCTCTCTCAGTCTCTCTCAGTCCGACTCTCTCTCTCAGTCCGACTCTCTCTCAGTCACTCTCAGTCCGACTCTCTCTCTCAGTCTCTCTCAGTCCGACTCTCTCTCTCAGTCTCTCTCAGTCCGACTCTCTCTCTCTGTCTCTCTCAGTCCGACTCTCTCTCTCAGTCCGACTCTCTCTCAGTCACTCTCAGTCCGACTCTCTCTCTCAGTCTCTCTCAGTCCGACTCTCTCTCAGTCACTCTCAGTCCGACTCTCTCTCTCAGTCTCTCTCAGTCCGACTCTCTCTCTCAGTCTCTCTCAGTCCGACTCTCTCTCTCAGTCTCTCTCAGTCCGACTCTCTCTCTCTGTCTCTCTCAGTCCGACTCTCTCTCTCAGTCCGACTCTCTCTCAGTCACTCTCAGTCCGACTCACTCTCTCAGTCTCTCTCAGTCCGACTCTCTCTCTCTGTCTCTCTCAGTCCGACTCTCTCTCTCAGTCCGACTCTCTCTCAGTCACTCTCAGTCACTCTCAGTCCGACTCTCTCTCTCTGTCTCTCTCAGTCCGACTCTCTCTCTCAGTCCGACTCTCTCTCAGTCCGACTCTCTCTCTCTGTCTCTCTCAGTCCGACTCTCTCTCTCAGTCCGACTCTCTCTCAGTCACTCTCAGTCACTCTCAGTCCGACTCTCTCTCTCTGTCTCTCTCAGTCCGACTCTCTCTCTCAGTCCGACTCTCTCTCTCTGTCTCTCTCAGTCCGACTCTCTCTCTCTGTCTCTCTCAGTCCGACTCTCTCTCTCTGTCTCTCTCAGTCCGACTCTCTCTCTCTGTCTCTCTCAGTCCGACTCTCTCTCTCTGTCTCTCTCAGTCCGACTCTCTCTCTCTGTCTCTCTCAGTCCGACTCTCTCTCTCAGTCTCTCTCAGTCCGACTCTCTCTCTCAGTCTCTCTCAGTCCGACTCTCTCTCTCAGTCTCTCTCAGTCCGACTCTCTCTCAGTCCGACTCTCTCTCTCAGTCTCTCTCAGTCCGACTCTCTCTCTCAGTCTCTCTCAGTCCGACTCTCGCTCTCAGTCTCTCTCAGTCCGACTCTCGCTCTCAGTCTCTCTCAGTCCGACTCTCGCTCTCAGTCTCTCTCAGTCCGACTCTCTCTCTCTCAGTCTCTCTCAGTCCGACTCTCTCTCTCTCAGTCACTCTCAGTCCGACTCTCTCTCATTCCGACTCTCTCTCATTCCGACTCTCTCTCATTCCGACTCTCTCTCATTCCGACTCTCTCTCATTCCGACTCTCTCTCAGTCACTCTCAGTCCGACTCTCTCTCTCAGTCTCTCTCAGTCCGACTCTCTCTCTCAGTCTCTCTCAGTCCGACTCTCTCTCTCTGTCTCTCTCAGTCCGACTCTCTCTCTCAGTCCGACTCTCTCTCAGTCACTCTCAGTCCGACTCTCTCTCTCAGTCTCTCTCAGTCCGACTCTCTCTCTCTGTCTCTCTCAGTCCGACTCTCTCTCTCAGTCCGACTCTCTCTCAGTCACTCTCAGTCCGACTCTCTCTCTCAGTCTCTCTCAGTCCGACTCTCTCTCTCTGTCTCTCTCAGTCCGACTCTCTCTCTCAGTCCGACTCTCTCTCAGTCACTCTCAGTCCGACTCTCTCTCAGTCCGACTCTCTCTCTCTGTCTCTCTCAGTCCGACTCTCTCTCTCTGTCTCTCTCAGTCCGACTCTCTCTCTCTCAGTCCGACTCTCTCTCTCAGTCTCTCTCAGTCCGACTCTCTCTCTCAGTCTCTCTCAGTCCGACTCTCTCTCTCAGTCTCTCTCAGTCCGACTCTCTCTCTCAGTCCGACTCTCTCTCTCATGTCTCTCTCAGGTCCGACTCTCGCTCTCAGTCTCTCTCAGTCCGACTCTCTCTCTCTGTCTCTCTCAGTCCGACTCTCGCTCTCAGTCTCTCTCAGTCCGACTCTCGCTCTCAGTCTCTCTCAGTCCGACTCTCGCTCTCAGTCTCTCTCAGTCCGACTCTCTCTCTCTCAGTCTCTCTCAGTCCGACTCTCTCTCTCTCAGTCTCTCTCAGTCCGACTCTCTCTCTCATCAGTCTCTCTCAGTCCGACTCTCTCTCTCTCTCAGTCTCTCTCAGTCCGACTCTCTCTCTCTCAGTCTCTCTCAGTCCGACTCTCTCTTCTCTGCTCAGTCTCTCAGTCCGACTCTCTCAGTCTCTCAGTCCGACTCTCTCAGTCTCTCTCAGTCCGACTCTCTCTCAGTCCTCTCAGTCCGACTCTCTCTCTATGTCTCTCTCAGTCCGACTCTCTCTCTCTCTGTCTCTCTCTCACCGACTCTCTCTCTCTGTCTCTCTCAGTCCGACTCTCTCTCTCTCTCTGTCAGTCCCGACTCTCTCTCTCTGTCTCTCTCAGTCCGACTCTCTCTCTCAGTCTCTCTCAGTTCGACTCTCTCTCTCAGTCTCTCTCAGTCCGACTCTCTCTCTCAGTCTCTCTCAGTCCGACTCTCTCTCTCAGTCTCTCTCAGTCCGACTCTCTCTCTCAGTCTTTCTCAGTCCGACTCTCTCTCTCAGTCACTCTCAGTCCGACTCTCTCTCAGTCACTCTCAGTCCGACTCTCTCTCAGTCCGACTCTCTCTCTCTGTCTCTCTCAGTCCGACTCTCTCTCTCTGTCTCTCTCAGTCCGACTCTCTCTCAGTCTCTCTCAGTCCGACTCTCTCTCTCAGTCTCTCTCAGTCCGACTCTCTCTCTCAGTCCGACTCTCTCTCTCAGTCTCTCTCAGTCCGACTCTCGCTCTCAGTCTCTCTCAGTCCGACTCTCGCTCTCAGTCTCTCTCAGTCCGACTCTCGCTCTCAGTCTCTCTCAGTCCGACTCTCGCTCTCAGTCTCTCTCAGTCCGACTCTCGCTCTCAGTCTCTCTCAGTCCGACTCTCTCTCTCTCAGTCTCTCTCAGTCCGACTCTCTCTCTCTCAGTCTCTCTCAGTCCGACTCTCTCTCTCTCAGTCTCTCTCAGTCCGACTCTCTCTCTCTCAGTCTCTCTCAGTCCGACTCTCTCTCTCTCAGTCTCTCTCAGTCCGACTCTCTCTCTCAGTCTCTCTCAGTCCGACTCTCTCTCTCTCTCAGTCTCTCTCAGTCCGACTCTCTCTCTCTCTCTCTCAGTCCGACTCTCTCTCTCTCAGTCTCTCAGTCCGACTCTCTCAGTCTCTCAGTCCGACTCTCTCAGTCTCTCAGTCCGACTCTCTCAGTCTCTCAGTCCGACTCTCTCTCTATGTCTCTCTCAGTCCGACTCTCTCTCTCTCTGTCTCTCTCTCACCGACTCTCTCTCTCTGTCTCTCTCAGTCCGACTCTCTCTCTCTCTCTGTCAGTCCGACTCTCTCTCTCAGTCTCTCTCAGTCCGACTCTCTCTCTCAGTCTCTCTCAGTCCGACTCTCTCTCTCAGTCTCTCTCAGTCCGACTCTCTCTCTCAGTCACTCTCAGTCCGACTCTCTCTCAGTCACTCTCAGTCCGACTCTCTCTCAGTCACTCTCAGTCCGACTCTCTCTCAGTCCGACTCTCTCTCTCAGTCACTCTCAGTCCGACTCCCCCTCAGTCCGACTCTCTCTCTCAGTCTCTCTCAGTCCGACTCTCTCTCTCAGTCACTCTCAGTCCGACTCTCTCTCAGTCCGACTCTCTCTCAGTCACTCTCAGTCCGACTCTCTCTCAGTCACTCTCAGTCCGACTCTCTCTCTCAGTCTCTCTCAGTCCGACTCTCTCTCTCAGTCCGACTCTCTCTCTCAGTCTCTCTCAGTCCGACTCTCTCTCTCTGTCTCTCTCAGTCCGACTCTCTCTCTCTGACTCTCTCTCTCAGTCCGACTCTCTCTCTCTGACTCTCTCTCTCAGTCCGACTCTCTCTCTCTGACTCTCTCAGTCCGACTCTCTCTCTCTGTCTCTCTCAGTCCGACTCTCTCTCTCTGTGTCTCTCAGTCCGACTCTCTCTCTCTGTCTCTCTCAGTCCGACTCTCTCTCTCTGTCTCTCTCAGTCCGACTCTCTCTGTCACTCTCAGTCCGACTCTCTCTCAGTCCGACTCTCTCTCTCAGTCTCTCTCAGTCCGACTCTCTCTCTCAGTCTCTCTCAGTCCGACTCTCTCTCTCAGTCACTCTCAGTCCGACTCTCTCTGTCACTCTCAGTCCGACTCTCTCTGTCACTCTCAGTCCGACTCTCTCTCTCTGTCTCTCTCAGTCCGACTCTCTCTCTCTGTCTCTCTCAGTCCGACTCTCTCTCTCTGTCTCTCTCAGTCCGACTCTCTCTCTCTGTCTCTCTCAGTCCGACTCTCTCTCTCTGTCTCTCTCAGTCCGACTCTCTCTCTCAGTCACTCTCAGTCCGACTCTCTCTCTGTCACTCTCAGTCCGACTCTCTCTCTCAGTCCGACTCTCTCTCTCAGTCCGACTCTCTCTCTCAGTCCGACTCTCTCTCTGTCTCTCTCAGTCCGACTCTCTCTCTCTGTCTCTCTCAGTCCGACTCTCTCTCAGTCACTCTCAGTCCGACTCACTCTCTCAGTCTCTCTCAGTCCGACTCACTCTCTCAGTCTCTCTCAGTCCGACTCACTCTCTCAGTCTCTCTCAGTCCGACTCTCTCTCAGTCCGACTCTCTCTCAGTCCGACTCTCTCTCTCTGTCTCTCTCAGTCCGACTCTCTCTCTCTGTCTCTCTCAGTCCGACTCTCTCTCTCTGTCTCTCTCAGTCCGACTCTCTCTCAGTCACTCTCAGTCCGACTCTCTCTCAGTCACTCTCAGTCCGACTCTCTCTCAGTCCGACTCTCTCTCTCAGTCTCTCTCAGTCCGACACTCTCTCTCAGTCCGACTCTCTCTCTCAGTCTCTCTCAGTCCGACTCTCTCTCTCAGTCCGACTCTCTCTCTCAGTCCGACTCTCTCTCTCAGTCCGACTCTCTCTCTCAGTCTCTCTCAGTCCGACTCTCTCTCTCAGTCTCTCTCAGTCCGACTCTCTCTCTCTCTGTCTCTCTCAGTCCGACTCTCTCTCTCTCTCTCTCAGTCCGACTCTCTCTCTCTCAGTCTCTCAGTCCGACTCTCTCTCTCTCTCAGTCTCTCAGTCCGACTCTCTCAGTCTCTCAGTCCGACTCTCTCAGTCTCTCAGTCCGACTCTCTCAGTCTCTCAGTCCGACTCTCTCAGTCTCTCAGTCCGACTCTCTCAGTCTCTCAGTCCGACTCTCTCTCTATGTCTCTCTCAGTCCGACTCTCTCTCTCTCTGTCTCTCTCTCACCGACTCTCTCTCTCTGTCTCTCTCAGTCCGACTCTCTCTCTCTCTCTGTCAGTCCGACTCTCTCTCTCTCTGTCTCTCTCAGTCCGACTCTCTCTCTCAGTCTCTCTCAGTCCGACTCTCTCTCTCAGTCTCTCTCAGTCCGACTCTCTCTCTCAGTCTCTCTCAGTCCGACTCTCTCTCTCAGTCTCTCTCAGTCCGACTCTCTCTCTCAGTCACTCTCAGTCCGACTCTCTCTCAGTCACTCTCAGTCCGACTCTCTCTCAGTCACTCTCAGTCCGACTCCCTCTCAGTCCGACTCTCTCTCTCAGTCACTCTCAGTCCGACTCCCCCTCAGTCCGACTCTCTCTCTCAGTCTCTCTCAGTCCGACTCTCTCTCTCAGTCACTCTCAGTCCGACTCTCTCTCAGTCACTCTCAGTCCGACTCTCTCTCAGTCCGACTCTCTCTCTCAGTCCGACTCTCTCTCTCAGTCCGACTCTCTCTCTCTGTCTCTCTCAGTCCGACTCTCTCTCTCTGACTCTCTCTCTCAGTCCGACTCTCTCTCTCTGACTCTCTCTCTCAGTCCGACTCTCTCTCAGTCACTCTCAGTCCGACTCTCTCTCTCTGACTCTCTCAGTCCGACTCTCTCTCTCTGTCTCTCTCAGTCCGACTCTCTCTCTCTGTGTCTCTCAGTCCGACTCTCTCTCTCTGTCTCTCTCAGTCCGACTCTCTCTCTCTGTCTCTCTCAGTCCGACTCTCTCTGTCACTCTCAGTCCGACTCTCTCTGTCACTCTCAGTCCGACTCTCTCTCAGTCCGACTCTCTCTCTCAGTCTCTCTCAGTCCGACTCTCTCTCTCAGTCTCTCTCAGTCCGACTCTCTCTCTCAGTCTCTCTCAGTCCGACTCTCTCTCTCAGTCACTCTCAGTCCGACTCTCTCTGTCACTCTCAGTCCGACTCTCTCTGTCACTCTCAGTCCGACTCTCTCTCTCTGTCTCTCTCAGTCCGACTCTCTCTCTCTGTCTCTCTCAGTCCGACTCTCTCTCTCTGTCTCTCTCAGTCCGACTCTCTCTCTCTGTCTCTCTCAGTCCGACTCTCTCTCTCTGTCTCTCTCAGTCCGACTCTCTCTCTGTCACTCTCAGTCCGACTCTCTCTCTCAGTCCGACTCTCTCTCTCAGTCCGACTCTCTCTCTCAGTCCGACTCTCTCTCTGTCTCTCTCAGTCCGACTCTCTCTCTCTGTCTCTCTCAGTCCGACTCTCTCTCTCTGTCTCTCTCAGTCCGACTCTCTCTCAGTCACTCTCAGTCCGACTCACTCTCTCAGTCTCTCTCAGTCCGACTCACTCTCTCAGTCTCTCTCAGTCCGACTCACTCTCTCAGTCTCTCTCAGTCCGACTCTCTCTCAGTCCGACTCTCTCTCAGTCCGACTCTCTCTCAGTCCGACTCTCTCTCTCTGTCTCTCTCAGTCCGACTCTCTCTCTCTGTCTCTCTCAGTCCGACTCTCTCTCTCTGTCTCTCTCAGTCCGACTCTCTCTCTCTGTCACTCTCAGTCCGACTCTCTCTCAGTCACTCTCAGTCCGACTCTCTCTCAGTCACTCTCAGTCCGACTCTCTCTCAGTCCGACTCTCTCTCTCAGTCTCTCTCAGTCCGACACTCTCTCTCAGTCCGACTCTCTCTCTCAGTCTCTCTCAGTCCGACTCTCTCTCTCAGTCCGACTCTCTCTCTCAGTCCGACTCTCTCTCAGTCACTCTCAG
>NC_051233.1:34196702-34211702 GCF_015220715.1 Pygocentrus nattereri | reverse complement strand
TTCATGGTTAGCTTTCTCTTGGTGGTCAGTGTTTCTAGGTGGTTAGTGTTTTCTTGGTGGTTAGTGTTTGTTGGTGGTCAGTGTTTGCTTGGTGGTCAGTGTTTCTTGGTGGTTAGCTTTCTCTTGGTTGTCAGTGTTTCTTGGTGGTTAGCTTTCTCTTGGTGGTCAGTGTTTCTTCATGGTTAGCTTTCTCTTGGTGGCCAGTGTTTCTTGGTGGTTAGTGTTTGTTGGTGGTCAGTGTTTGCTTGGTGGTCAGTGTTTCTTCATGGTTAGCTTTCTCTTGGTGGTCAGTGTTTCTTGGTGGTTAGTGTGTTCTTGGTGGTTAGTGTTTCTTGGTGGTCAGTGTTTGTTGGTGGTTAGTGTTTGTTGGTGGTCAGTGTTTGCTTGGTGGTCAGTGTTTCTTCATGGTTAGCTTTCTCTTGGTGGTCAGTGTTTCTTCATGGTTAGCTTTCTCTTGGTGGTCAGTGTTTCTTGGTGGTTAGTGTGTTCTTGGTGGTTAGTGTTTCTTGGTGGTCAGTGTTTGTTGGTGGTTAGTGTTTGCTTGCTGGTCAGTGTTTGCTTGGTGGTCAGTGTTTCTTCATGGTTAGCTTTCTCTTGGTGGTCAGTGTTTCTTGGTGGTTAGTGTTTTCTTGGTGGTTAGTGTTTGTTGGTGGTCAGTGTTTGCTTGGTGGTCAGTGTTTCTTCATGGTTAGCTTTCTCTTGGTGGTCAGTGTTTCTTCATGGTTAGCTTTCTCTTGGTGGTCAGTGTTTCTTGGTGGTTAGCTTTCTCTTGGTGGTCAGTGTTTCTTCATGGTTAGCTTTCTCTTGGTGGTCAGTGTTTCTTGGTGGTTAGTGTTTTCTTGGTGGTCAGTGTTTCTTCATGGTTAGCTTTCTCTTGGTGGTCAGTGTTTCTTGGTGGTTAGCTTTCTCTTGGTGGTCAGTGTCTCTTGGTGGTCAGCTTTCTTTTGGTGTGTAACGGAGCTCTCGTCCGTTCCATGCGGTGAACTAGTGTAATGGATAAAAACACAAGACAACCTCAAAGTTTTAAAGACTCTTTTATTGTTACCCACATGGCTGCCATGGCAACACCAGTTGGACGTTTTTGAGACTCTGCAAAACAAATAAAAACAATTGTGATTATCTTGCACTGTTCAGGGTGGCCAACTGATGGTGTAGATAATGACCAATTTATCTATGATACCCTATTTATTTGAAATAACTGTTTGTTTTGAAATGAGTTTGACTTACCTGCTTGTTCCAGCATGGCAGCAGCCTGTTGCAGGTCAAAGGATCCGAGCCTAGGGGGTTCGTGGGTTATGTAGTCTTGGGGTTGTACCACAAGTGGAGTGTTCCATCTCCCATGCTTGAGCAGGGGGAGGGGGACTTGCTTTCATGGTTCCAAATGGTAGTGTTGCAGTATGAATGTTTTAATATTAAATGTTTTAAATAATAAAATAGTTTAGCTAAAGTAAAATGTATAAATATAATTTGAATTTGTACATTTTAAAACTTACCTGCAAACTTACCTGTGGTTGGTTGAATTCAACAGGTTAAGGGGTTTGTAAAATGGAGAACTGGGGCATGTTTTGGGGGGGGGGGGGGGGGGTGGCTGGCTTGGCGTGCAGATGTGTTTGTAAGGCCATGGTTGAAGGCATTTTTTATATGAGTTTGTATCTAGTTGATCAGTTTATTTTGTTTTGTTTTCCCTTTATTTTCATTTTTCTTTTTCTAATTAACTATTTTTGGGATTTTGGAACACCGGGCACGTTTTACTGTGGACTTAATAAACCTTCCTGCATCGGAACGTCCAGTTTTCCAGTGTTTTTAAACCTCCACTCAGCTATCCTGTAACTTGGTGGTCAGTGTTTGCTTGGTGGTCAGTGTTTGCTTGGTGGTCAGCTTTCTTTTGGTGGTTAGTGTTTTTTGGTGGTTAGTGTTCTGCAATTTCCCCCTGGGATCAATAAAGGAATCTGAATCTGGTGGTTAGTGTCTCGGTGGTGAGCTTTCTCTCGGTGGCGAGCTGTGTCTCGGTGACGGCGAGCTATGTCTCGGTGGCGGCGAGCTGTGTCTCGGTGACGGCGAGCTATGTCTCGGTGGCGGCGAGCTATGTCTCGGTGGCGGCGAGCTGTGTCTCGGCGGCGAGCTGTGTCTCGGTGACGGCGAGCTGTGTCTCGGTGACGGCGAGCTATGTCTCGGTGGCGGCGAGCTATGTCTCGGTGACGGCGAGCTATGTCTCGGTGGCGGCGAGCTTTGTCTCGGCGGCGAGCTTTGTCTCGGCGGCGAGCTTTCTCTCGGTGGCGAGCTTTGTCTCGGTGGCGGTGAGCTTTGTCTCGGTGGCGAGATTTCTCTTGGTGGCGAGCTTTGTCTCGGTGGCGGTGAGCTTTGTCTCGGTGGCGAGCTTTGTCTCGGTGGCGGTGAGCTTTGTCTCGGGGGCGAGCTTTCTCTCGGCGGCGAGCTTTGTCTCGGTGGCGGTGAGCTTTGTCTCGGCGGCGAGCTTTGTCTCGGTGGTGGTGAGCTTTGTCTCGGCGGCGAGCTTTCTCTCGGCGGCGAGCTTTGTCTCGGCGGCGAGCTTTGTCTCTGTGGCGAGCTTTCTCTCGGTGGCGAGCTTTCTCTCGGCGGCGAGCTTTGTCTCTGTGGCGAGCTTTCTCTCGGTGGCGAGCTTTCTCTCGGCGGCGAGCTTTGTCTCTGTGGCGAGCTTTCTCTCTGTGGCGAGCTTTCTCTCGGCGGCGAGCTTTCTCTCGGCGGCGAGCTTTCTCTCGGGTGCGAGCTTTGTCTCGGCGGCGAGCTTTGTCTCGGTGGCGGTGAGCTTTGTCTCGGCGGCGAGCTTTGTCTCGGTGGCGGTGAGCTTTGTCTCGGTGGCGAGATTTCTCTTGGTGGCGAGCTTTGTCTCGGTGGCGGTGAGCTTTGTCTCGGTGGCGAGCTTTGTCTCGGTGGCGGTGAGCTTTGTCTCGGGGGCGAGCTTTCTCTCGGCGGCGAGCTTTGTCTCGGTGGCGGTGAGCTTTGTCTCGGCGGCGAGCTTTGTCTCGGTGGTGGTGAGCTTTGTCTCGGCGGCGAGCTTTCTCTCGGCGGCGAGCTTTGTCTCGGCGGCGAGCTTTGTCTCTGTGGCGAGCTTTCTCTCGGTGGCGAGCTTTCTCTCGGCGGCGAGCTTTGTCTCTGTGGCGAGCTTTCTCTCAGTGGCGAGCTTTCTCTCGGCGGCGAGCTTTGTCTCTGTGGCGAGCTTTCTCTCTGTGGCGAGCTTTCTCTCGGCGGCGAGCTTTCTCTCGGCGGCGAGCTTTCTCTCGGCGGCGAGCTTTCTCTCGGGTGCGAGCTTTGTCTCGGCGGCGAGCTTTGTCTCGGTGGCGGTGAGCTTTGTCTCGGCGGCGAGCTTTGTCTCGGTGGTGGTGAGCTTTGTCTCGGCGGCGAGCTTTCTCTCGGCGGCGAGCTTTGTCTCGGCGGCGAGCTTTGTCTCTGCGGCGAGCTTTGTCTCTGCGGCGAGCTTTCTCTCAGTGGCGAGCTTTCTCTCTGTGGCGAGCTTTCTCTCGGTGGCGAGCTTTCTCTCTGTGGCGAGCTTTCTCTCGGTGGCGAGCTTTCTCTCTGTGGCGAGCTTTCTCTCGGTGGCGAGCTGTGTCTCGGTGGTGGTGAGCTTTGTCTCGGTGGTGACCTTTGTCTCGTTGCATGGTTAGTTTTCTCAAAATCTAGTTTTCTCTGAGCTGTATGTAGTTTAGTGTTTTGAAGAGAATTTTTTTAATGTTTTAGGTTCATTCATACCAGGACTTTTATGTTGAGGAGCTTGAACGGGAGTGGTGGATTTTCCAGAGTAGAGTAAAGTAGTACTTTGTTTTTAGCTGTTAGCCATGGAGTGGCTGAGCTTCTTCTGTCTATCCAAAACACACATCTGAACCCCAAGTTTAAAAAGCGAATACCTACCCAAAGAGTGTGTATCCGAATATCTGAATATCCGAATATTCGGGTCCAGTATCACTGCTTTCTTGCATGATCCACAATTAGAACCTTACAGTTTACATTGAAACAGGAGGATGTTGATCAAATCTGTTTCAGAGAAACTCCCAGAGCCCAGTTTGTGCACTGAGGCCTACAGGAGAGAATTTACCCACTTAGAAATGTTCAAATTCATCTGACTGAGTTTTTCATTACATTCAGATCTGTTGTCTGTCAGGACCCCAGCAGGGCCGTCCATCCCTACCCTGACCTCACTGCACACCCCTGTATCTTAATCTGCACTCTCAACAAAGATGGTCCTTCAAGGGTTCTTTAGTAAAGATAATGGTTCTATATAGAAGATTAAACACCCAGAACCATTTGCAGGCTTAAAGGGTTCTCTGCATGGGGAAAAGGTTCTTCAGACGGATGGAGAATGTGCTGTATATGGTTCTATACGGTGTATAACCTTTTTAAAAAGTGTTCTATGTAGCACCAAAAGACAAGGTTGACATAAGAACAGCAGCGCTATATAGAACCAAATCAGACATATTGTATCTCAATCTGAAGAACCGTTTCACCAGGCAGAGAACCATTTGACAATACTCAGGGTTCTATACATTATCACTGTCTAAAGAACCCCTGAAGAACCATCTTTTTGAGGTGTATCAGACCTGATTAACAAGCTCCTCCAACACTGAGACGCTGACTTAACTGTGACTGTCTCTGAGCTCAGTGTGTCAGACGGAACTGGATCCTGCACTAAACTGTATCACAGTGTATTAGTAACTATACTGCATATACATGGATACACACACATTTATATTTATATATTTATATATTTGTGCTGATGGAACAAAACCTTTTTTCAGTTTCTCAGATGTGAAACGCCTGTTGGCCTTTACGTTGTGTGTAAATTTCATGATTAATGCACCAAAATGACTTGGAAAAAAGTCGGATTACACCTCCATCAGAAAGAAAGGATGTTTTTTTCCTCCTGCTCTAAAGTTTCCATTTAGGATATTGAGGTTTTGGTCCGGCGTTATACACCATATAGCCAACACACGCGTATGAACCTGAGTGAATCCCATTCTTAGTCCATAGGGTTTAATATGATGTTGGCCCACCCTTTGCAGCTATAACAGCTTCAGCTCTTCTGGGAAGGCTTTCCACAAGGGTTAGGAGTGTTTATGGGAATTTTTGACCGTTCTTCCAGAAGCCCATTTGTGAGGTCAGACACTGATGCTGGACGAGAAGGCCTGGCTCACAGTCTCCACTCTAATTCATCCCAAAGGTGTTCTATGGGGTTGAGGTCAGGACTCTGTGCAGGCCAGTCAAGTTCTTCCACACCAAACTGGCTCATCCACGTCTTTATGGACCTGCTTTGTGCGCTGGTGCTCAGTCATGTTGGAGCAGGAAGGGGCCGTCCCCAAACTGTTCCCACAAAGTTGGGAGCGTGAAATTGTCCAGAATCTCTTGGTGCTGAAGCTTTAAGAGTTTTACTCCACTGCATTCCACGCTTTGCACTGCGCTTGGTGATGTAAGGCTTGGATGCAGCTGCTCGGCCATGGAAACCCGTTCCATGAAGCTCTCTACGCTGTTCTTGAGCTGATCTGAAGGCCACATGAAGTTTGGAGGTCAGTAGTGATTGACTCTGCAGAAAGTCGGTGACCTCTGCGCACTATGCCCCTCAGCATCCGCTGACCGCTCTGTCATTTTACGTGGCCGACCACTTCGTGGCTGAGTTGCTGTCGTTCCCAATCGCTTCCACTTTGTTATAATCCCACTGACAGTGGACTGTGGAATATTTAGAAGTGAGGAAATTTCACGACTGGACTTGCTGCACAGGTGGCGTCCGATCACGGCACCACCCTGGAATTCACTGAGCTCCTGAGAGCGACCCATTCTTTCACTAATGTCTGTAGAAGCAGTCTGCAGGCCGAGGGGCTCGGCTTTATACACCTGTGGCCATGGAAGTGACTGGAACACCTGGATTCAGTGATCTGGATGGATGACTGAACACTTTTGGAAATATAGTGTGTGTATATATAAATCGATCAGGCGTAACATAATGTCCACCTCCTTCCATCCACGCTCACCGTCCACTTTATCAGCTCCACTGACCGTATAGCTGCACTCTGTAGTTCTACAGCTACAGACTGTAGTCCATCTGTTTCTCTGATACTCTGTTACCCTGTTCTTCAGTGGTCAGGACCCCCATGGACCCTCACAGAGCAGGTACTGTTTGGGTGGTGGGTCATTCTCAGCACTGCAGTAACACTGACGTGGTGGTGGTGTGTTAGTGTGTGTTGTGCTGGTGCGAGTGGATCAGACACAGCAGTGCTGCTGTTTAAACACTGTGTCCACTCACTGTCCACTCTATTAGACACTCCTACCTTGTCGGTCCACCTTGTAGATGTAGAGTCAGAGACGACAGCTCATCTGCTGCTGCACAGTTTGTGTTGGTCATCCTCTCGTCCTTCATCAGTGGTCACAGGACGCGGCCCACAGGACGCGGCCCACAGGACGCTGCCCACAGGACGCTGCCCACAGGACGCGGCCCACAGGACGCTGCTGGCTGGGTGTTTTTGGTTGGTGGACTGTTCTCAGTCCAGCAGTGACAGTGAGGTGTTTAAAACTCCAGCAGCGCTGCTGTGTCTG
Source organism: Pygocentrus nattereri (assembly GCF_015220715.1). NCBI lineage: Eukaryota > Metazoa > Chordata > Actinopteri > Characiformes > Serrasalmidae > Pygocentrus > Pygocentrus nattereri. Next base: position 34,205,144 of record NC_051233.1, on the reverse strand, counting down.
ATCCACTCAGAGAAACAGATGGACTACAGACTCGGTCAGTGGAGCTGATAAACTGGACAATATTATTTCAATTTTCTATCCATAGCAGCATTTCACCATGAGCTGCACTACAGTTCCCAGCATGCACTGCAGGGTAACCTGTACTCCAACCCCTCCCCAACAACTATGCCAGGTGTCCAGTTCATTTGGACAGGCAGCTTTAAAGCCTGGGACACTCCCAGAGCTTTAACCGTCTCTGCAGCTCATGAAGTTCAGTGTTTATATCAAGCGCTTCGTTTTTATTCACGACTATTTTTAATCGCTGTTCTAGTTTTTATTGAGAATAAACAACCGCCGTCGACGTCGTGGCAAAACAACACAAACACAAACAGCTTTAATCACTCTGCTCGTTTATTGAGCTACACAGGAATGTTAAGACATCAGCGTTCGTTAGTGTGCAGAGCCCTCGACACCTGCAGGCACTCTTACGCCCACTGAGGGGCGCTCTGCCGCCTCCTTACGGCTCCTAAACCAACAACACTATGGCAGAACTACATTACCCACGATGCATTGCATAGCATTATAACTCCCGCTGGCCAGAGTCACTGCAGCAAGAATCGGTCATGCGCACGTCTTTGGATCAGGACCGGCGGGTCGGTGTAACAGCTGTCAATCACGCGTCAGAAGCAGAGAGGTGGAGCTTATCAGGAGTATGTTAATGTTCTGCCTTCTGATTGGCTTCAAGTATATAAAAAGCTTGGGAAGTTAGAAGTGTGGAGTATAAAATATATACGTGTGTTTATTTAACTGCGCTTTAAAGTTTAGTCGTGTTAGTTTAACAGCTCATTTAAATATGCAAATCTAACACATTCATATTCAGACGACCACACTGCTGCGGTCACTCAGTGACTCTCTCAGTGCTTTAGTGGAAAAAGGAGCACACTGAGATAAACACATACAGTACTGATCATAAAGGCTAATAACTGTGTTAATACTAGACTAGTGTAGTAATAATAATGTAGTAATAAAGAGGTTATTACACCCAGCTGAGAGGTCAGCATACATCAGTAAAGCTTCAGTAACAGAGAGAGAGACAGAGAGAGAGAGACAGATAGACTCTGTCCATTCAGGTCCGACTCTGCTGTGCTCCATAAGTCTCTTCTCCAATCAGACGAAGGTTTGTACAGGAGTGATGGAGCGGGTGGGTGACCCCGCCCTCTCAGAAGATGCTGAGGCCCGATTGTGTACTTCCCGCTGGAGCTCCTCCACCTTCTTCTGAAGCTCCGCCCTTTTGGCCAGCAGCTCTTTATAGCGCTGATGTACTGGCTGCTGAGGACAGACAGACAAACGGCAGCTCAGAAAAACGGCCAGCAGGGGGCACCAAGACCACTCTACTGACCTCAAGTGAAGGAATGAGAGGGTGTTTCTGATAAAGTGGCCGGTGAGTGAAGGAATGAGAGGGTGTTTCTGATAAAGTGGCCAGTGAGTGAAGGAATGAGGGGGTGTTTCTGATAAAGTGGCCAGTGAGTGAAGGAATAAGGGGGTGTTTCTGATAAAGTGGCCAGTGAGTGAAGGAATAAGGGGGTGTTTCTGATAAAGTGACCAGTGAGTGAAGGAATGAGGGGGTGTTTCTGATAAAGTGGCCGGTGAGTGAAGGAATGAGGGGGTGTTTCTGATAAAGTGGCCGGTGAGTGAAGGAATAAGGGGGTGTTTCTGATAAAGTGGCCGGTGAGTGAAGGAATAAGGGGGTGTTTCTGATAAAGTGGCCGGTGAGTGAAGGAATGAGGGGGTGTTTCTGATAAAGTGGCCGGTGAGTGAAGGAATGAGGGGGTGTTTCTGATAAAGTGGCCGGTGAGTGAAGGAATGAGGGGGTGTTTCTGATAAAGTGGCCAGTGAGTGAAGGAATGAGGGGGTATTTCTGATAAACTGGCCGGTGAGTGAAGGAATGAGGGGGTGTTTCTGATAAAGTGGCCGGTGAGTGAAGGAATGAGGGGGTGTTTCTGATAAAGTGGCCAGTGAGTGAAGGAATAAGGGGGTGTTTCTGATAAAGTGGCCAGTGAGTGAAGGAATAAGGGGGTGTTTCTGATAAAGTGACCAGTGAGTGAAGGAATAAGGGGGTGTTTCTGATAAAGTGGCCAGTGAGTGAAGGAATAAGGGGGTGTTTCTGATAAAGTGGCCAGTGAGTGAAGGAATAAGGGGGTGTTTCTGATAAAGTGGCCGGTGAGTGAAGGAATAAGGGGGTGTTTCTGATAAAGTGGCCGGTGAGTGAAGGAATGAGGGGGTGTTTCTGATAAAGTGGCCAGTGAGTGAAGGAATGAGGGGGTGTTTCTGATAAAGTGGCCGGTGAGTGAAGGAATGAGGGGGTGTTTCTGATAAAGTGGCCAGTGAGTTAAGGAATAAGGGGGTGTTTCTGATAAAGTGGCCAGTGGTGTACCTGTGGCCTAACGCGGGGGTTCCAGCGGATGTAGTAGGAGACCCACAGCTGAAGGTGTCTGATGGAGACGGAGGGCAGCAGGACATGGGCGGGGTAGTGGACGTACAGAGGGTTAATAAACTCATCCACCTGACTGTTCACGAATGACCAGAGAGAAACTGACCGCTTCGCCAGCTCCTACACAAACAGAAGGAGGAGCTGCTGTGAGGCGACCTGGTGGGGCAGAATCTGCCGCTGCTTGTTGACGATCGCTTTAATGACAATCAATGAATGAACCGTATGAATCTGTCCGGTTTGGCTTTTTAGCCATCCATCTCTAAAAATGGAAACTTGGCAAGAAAATCCAAAAACATGTGTCATGGTCAAAACTACGTGGACACCCAACGTACATAAACAGATTGTACTGAAGAGCTCAGTGTCATAAGATGCCGCCTCTGCCTCAAGTCACTTTTGGGACATTTCAGCCCTGCTAGACCTGCCCCAGACAACTGTAAGTGCTATTTTTGTGAAATAGAAGCATCTGAAGAGCTGAGCTTCATTAAATGAGTTTCCATGGTGGAGCGGCTGGACACAAGCCTAAAATCACTATGGCAATGTCGAGCGTAGGCTGGAGTAAAGTGTGCCACTGTATCTGTATCTCCCAGGTGAACAAATATCCGATATACAGTGCGACTGTCAGGTGTCCACATACTTCTGGCCACACGGTGCATATATATATATATATATAGATAGAGAGAGAGAGAGAGAGAGAGAGAGATTATATTGATACAGTGGGGAAAGTATCTAGTCAGTGCGCAATTGTTGATGAGAGGCCTGTAATTGACACAGGCAGACCTCAACTATGAGACAAAACGAGGAAAAACAGTCAGGAAATCACATCGTCTGATTTTTAAAGGATTTATTTGCAAATAATGGTGGAAAATAAGTATTTGCTCAGTAACAAAAGTTCATCTCCATACTTTGTTATTTATCCTTTGTTGGCAGAGGTCAAACGTTTTCTGTAAGTCTTCACCAGGTGGGCGCACACCGCTGCTGGTATGTTGGCCCGTTCCTCCTGCAGAGCACTGATGTTTTGAGGCTGTCAGCGGGAAACACGGACTTTCAACTCCCTCCAAAGGTTTTCTATGGGGTTGAGATCCGGAGACTGGCTAGGCCACTCCAGGACCTTGAAATGCTTCTTACGGAGCCACTCCTTCGTTGCCCTGGCAGTGTGTTTGGGATCATGGTCATGTTGGAAGACCCAGCCATGTTTCATCTTCAATGCCCTGCTGATGGAAGAAGGTTTGCACTCAACATCTCAGAATTCATGGCCCCGTTCATTCTTTCATGTACACAGACCAGTCATCCTGGTCCCTTTGCAGAGAAGCAGCCCCAAAGCCTGATGTTTCCACCCCTGTGCTTCACAGCTGGTCTGGTGTTCTTTGGATGCAACTCAGCATTCACTCTCCTCCAAACACCACGAGTTGAGTTTGTACCAGTTCTCCTTTGGTTTCATCTGACCGTATGACATTCTCCCAGTCCTCTTCTGGAACATCCAAATGCTCTCTAGCAAACTTCAGACGGGCCTGGACATGTACTGGCTTAAGCAGGAGGACACGCCTGGCACTGCAGGATCTCTGGCGGCGTCGTGTGTTACTGACAGTAGCCTTTGTAACGTTGGTCCCAGCTCTCACAGGTCATGTGAAGTTTGGAGTCTGACTGTTTGAGGTTGTGGACAGGTGTCTTTTATACAGATAACGAGGTCAAACAGGTGCCATTAATACAGGTAATGAGTGGAGGACAGAGGAGCTTCTTAAAGAAGACATTTCAGGTCAGTGAGAGACAGAAATCTTGCTTGTTTGTTACTGAGCAAATGCTTATTTTCCACCATTATTTACAAATCAATTCTTTAAAAATCAGGCGACGTGATTTCCTGAATGTTTTTCCTCGTTTTGTCTCATAGTTGAGGTCTGCCTGTGATGGCAATTGCAGGCCTCTCATCGTTTTAAGTGGGAGAACTTGCACAATTGGGCACTGACTAGATACTTTCCCCACTGTATGTGTGAGACTCACAGGGTGGATTCCTCACATGCAGATGTTAAAGTGACCCACTGACCTCTTTGACTCTCTGCTGCTCACTGTTATAGAGAAACGTCCCAAACAAACAGCTGTACAGATGATCCAGCACCGTAACGAGGAACGACTCGTTAAACTCAAACGCTGCAGGGAACTAGAGAGAGAGAGAGAGAGAGGGAGACAGGGAGAGAGAGAGAGAGAGAGACAGAGAGAAAGAGAGAGAGAGAGAGAGAAAGAGAGAGAGAGACAGGGAGAGAGAGAGAGACAGGGAGAGAGAGAGAGAGAGAGAGAGAAAGAGAGAGAGAGAGAGAGAGAGAGAGAGAGAGAGAGAGAGAGAGAGAGAGAGAGAGAGAGAGAGACAGGGAGAGAGAGAGAGAGAGAGAGAGAGAGAAAGAGAGAGAGAGACAGGGAGAGAGAGAGAGAGAGAGAGAAAGAGAGAGAGAGAGAGAGAGAGAGAGAGAGAGAGACAGGGAGAGAGAGAGAGAGAGAGAGAGAAAGAAAGAGAGAGAGAGAGAGAGAGAGAGAGAGAGAGAAAGAGAGAGACAGGGAGAGAGAGAGAGAGAGAGAGAGAGAGAAAGAGAGAGAGAGAGAGAGACAGAGAGAGAGAGAGAGAGAGAGAGAGAGAGAGACAGAGAGAGAGAGAGAGAGAGAGAGACCGTTAGACGCAGCACTTCTACAGTTCAGTATCTGAAGGGTGGCTGCTGAGTGGGCGGGGCTTAAAGACTGGGTGGGCGGGGCTTAAAGACAGTTACTATAGTAACGAACCTGTTGAGTCATCTGCCACACACAGTCGATGAACTGCAGGAAGATGGGAGAGCGATCGGCATCCGTGTGGTTCTGATCACCGTGACCCACTCTCTACAACACACACACGCACACACACACAGATACACACACACACAGATACACACACACACACACACACACACACACACACACACACACACACACACACACACTCAGATACACAAACACACACACACAGATACACACACACACAGGGGTGTGAGCTCTGTCCTGTGAGCCAGCGTTTCGGGTTAACTCTAATATTAATGATCTATAGTGATGGACGTGAACTGGGCTGGAGGTGTAAGCAGTGGTCAGATTTCTGTCCAGCCCCAGTCTGAGGAGCTGGTGAGGTGGCACCTGCTGGAATCGGTGTCCGAAGCTGATCCACTCCTTCTCGATCAGCTTCTGGAAGCCCGAGATGGTTCTGTAGTGCGAGTCCAACATGATGAGGCTCAGCGAGGTCAGCTGGGCCGTACGGTCCCAGCCGTCGCTGCAGTGGACGACAACCGACGTCTTCCCGGACTCCACCTTATCCGCTATCCTCAGCGCACCGGCTAGGATCAGCTACACACATACACACACACACACACACACACACACACACACACACACACACACGTACAGATACACACACACACATACACAGATACACACACACGTACAGATACACACACACACATGCACGTACACACAGATACACACACACATGCACACACACACACACACGTACAGATACACACACACACATGCACGTACACACAGATACACACACACATGCACACACACACACACACGTACACATACACACACACACATGCACGTACACACAGATACACACACACACATACACAGATACACACACACATACACAGATACACACACACACACACACACACACACACACACACGTACAGATACACACACACACATGCACGTACACACAGATACACACACACATGCACACACACACACACACGTACAGATACACACACACACATGCACGTACACACAGATACAGACACGCACACACACACACACACATACACATACACAGATACACACACACACACAGATACACACAGATACACACACACATACACACACACACACATACACACACACACATACACAGACATACAGACACACACACATACACACACAGATACACACACATACATTAGCATGGAGCTAAACCTGTGAGTGAAGCTGGGTTTACGTTCCACCCTAAATGGTGCAGCAGGTGCAGCAGGTGCAGCAGCAGCCTGGGGCAGCAGAACGTCACCGCGGCGCGATTTAAGGTGGAACGGAGACGGAGCTCCAGCTACACGTGGACTGAAGGGAACCGCAGAACATCCAGATGTTTCTTATGTCTCTTTACCTTGATGTGCTCCAGCCAGTGGGTGGACTCCAGGTTGGACAGCCAATGAGATTCTTCAATGTTGGGATAAACCACCTCCTTCAGTTTCCGTAGCGACTCGCGCATCACGTGGATGTTGTGGATGTCCAGAAACACCAGCTCGGCGTTCTGGTAGGCATCTTCACTTTCACAGCCACCGCCCTTCATCTGACCACACACACACACACACGTTACACACAACAATATACATACACACACGATAGCATATCTATACATATAATATATAAAACATGACGTGCTACACAAAATAAATACACATTTATTTATGGTGTATTCAGGGTGTATCCTGCCCTCCACGACCCAGAAGAAGGTTTTGGTGAATCCGGCCACTGATCATTTATAACAACAGATAAGTGGAACCCAGTAAAATGAATAATACAGGGAATTACATCGACCTTCATGCTCTTACTGAGCAAAGGGACCCGACAGGAAATGTCTTTGTTGGCGAAAGTCTGTGAACCTCCTCAAAAACCAGCTTGGTCAGGAGGTTCAATCCACTGGATGACGGTCAGGTGTGAGTGTTGCTGACCCCGCCCTCCTTAAAAAACATAAACCTGAGTCTTCAGCCTCAAAGTCTGGAAGAAAGCTCATCAGGCTGGAGGCTCAGAACCATTTCTGCTGAGTCTGGACTTCACTGATCCACAGCCAGACAGACAGACAGACAGACAGACAGCAAAGGAACTAAGATATTCAACACCACCGTCGCTTGTCTGGAGCACTAATCTAACAAAAATACTCCAAGACTGTGGCACAGAACATTATGGGAGATCACAAAGAACCTCAGGGTAACATCTAAGGACCTGCAGGCCAGTTTTACACTGGCTAATGTCAACGTTCATGAGTCCACCATCAGGCAAACACTGAACAAGAACAGTATGTGTGGAACGATAGTATGGAAAAAGCCACCTCCCTCCAGGAGGAACATTTCTGCTACTTTAAAGTTTCCTAAAGACCATAGAAGACTGAAATGATCTTATATGGACAGAAAAGACAAGAAAGGATCTTAACAGCTTAAATGAAAGATGTTACATTTGGAAAACCTGAACACAGCATTCCAGCATAAAACCACCCAAAACTCATTCAAACTGTGAAGCATGGTGGTGGCAGTATCATGGTTTGCTGCTTTTGGTTGGGCCATCCACACATGAACTGAACCTTAACAGAAGGCAGTCCTGCAGAAAGACAACGACCTGAAGCAGAAATGTTGAGGAAGATGCTAAAAGGTGATGTTCACGCAAGAAAGCCAGCAAACAAAACAGAGCTGAAGCGGTTCTGCGAGGAACCAGCCCAGATTGTCAAAAATGATCAGCAGTTGCAGGAACCTTGTGGTTGAAGTCATTGCCGCTCAAGAGGATCACACCAGTCACGGAAAGCAGAGGTTCACATATTTTGCTAAGAAGAACATGTAATGTTAGTTTTGCGTCGATAAATGAATGAAAAACTATAAACGTTGTGGTTTTATTTGCTTGGCTGGACCTTCTTTACTGCTATGGGATAAACGCAGATCTGATCATATTTCAGGTCACCCTGATGCAGAAGTTCACGAGATGATTCACACACAGAGACACTGAAGCTCCTCGTGCAGGTTTGCTGCCGTGTGACTGAAGTCAGTGTAAGGAGGACAGAGGTAATGTGTGTTTGTGTTTATTAGGCTGATTATTAGCCTTATTAATGACCTTATTAGCCGCGGCATTGACGCTGGGTCTGGCGTCGAAGATGAAGAGTTTGTGCGACTGAGCGTTGGCGTCCATGATGGCCTGCAGGAGCT